>NW_028145357.1:611485-743060 GCF_050948025.1 Trichoderma camerunense | reverse complement strand
TTTCGTGGGGGCCTTTTATATAGGGGGGTTTTATAAATTCCGTTTCCCCCCCCCCCCCCCCCCCAGCCATTATTCAGAAAATATATGTACCTCGATCACGTATTGCATCTAAATAGGATGGAAGTTACTTGTTGACATGCTGGATGGGGTATTTGGGAGATGAAGGACTTTGCAGTCCGCGTTTTGTACAATTCTCTTTGTTTGATGCTCTGTCATCACTCAAATGCTACGAAATCGGACCCAGATCAAGACCCTCCTATTCTTCTACTCCGACACTCATTGATATGGCCTCTATAGTGTCCAGTTCTTTCACCCATGCTTCTGCCTCCTTTTTAGCCAGAGGCCAACAGTCCTGGCCCAAGGGTACTCTTAAACATTTCTGGATTATTTCATCAGCCGCCACACCAGAGCCGAGTATCACATCAAGGAGCACACTAGCAGCCTTATCGACGTTTCCCAATTTCCGATTCTTCATGTCTTTGGTAAGTTCCATCATTTTCCCAGCAGGTGTTTCTGAATACTCTCCAATACCAGCTTCAGGAAACGTCAAGGTTTCCAGAAAATTAGTTCTATATGCGCCGGGCTCGGCGATGATTATACGTATGGAAAACGGAGCGAGCTCGTTTGCAAGTGCTTCTGAAAGACCTTCGACGGCAAATTTACTGCTGCAATACAGACCCCGGCTCGCAAGTCCAATGAAGCCTGCGCCACTAGTGATATTGACGATTGTGCCGGATCGGCGAGAGCGGAATGTCGGAAGAACACCGCGAACGGTTCTCAACGTGCCATGGAAATTTGTTTCCATTTGCGCGTGGGCTTCCACGTCACTAACCAAACATTAGCATTCTTTCTCACCACTGAATCGTGAGCAGATAGATCAGGACTGCAAACCTTATCTGCTCTACCGGGCCGAGGAGCGCATATCCAGCTGAATTGATCAATACATCAACATTCTCTTTCTCAGCGATATTTCGAACGCAATCTTCAGAAGAAGAGCTAGAAACATCCATAGAGAGCCAGACACCCCCTAGCCTTTCAAACTCGGGGTTTGCGGTACGGGCTTTAGTCGAATCACGAGTTGCCCCTATGACTCGGTGACCACGACGTAGGGCCCCAAGACTCAAAGCAAGGCCTAAGCCCGAGCTGGCGCCGGTGATCAAGAAGACAGTCATCACTTATGAAATAGTTTTGAATAGACCGACACTGACTTTCGAGACAACAGATATAAAAGCAGCTGAGTAGCCAGGAAAAATGCCACGTTGGACACAAAACGAATAGATCTATTGCAATTAATTTGGCGATGGTCTTATATGACACTGAGATATATAGGAAAAAGGTTGCCGGATTTATCGCTTAAGACCGGTCCAAGAAGGATTGATGAACATACCGATGGCAAATAGCATCCTCTCCAACAGCAAACGGCTGAGATCCGGTATCTCCGACTTCAGCAATCTGCATTGAGTTCTACTTTATGATAATTCAGATTCACGCATGACTATTGAAGTAGAAGAAAGAATTGAATCATTTAATAACGGCGACACTTAGGTTCATCGTGCTTGGCGACCAATATAATAATATATCGGTCTATCCAAACGAAGCAGTGCGTAGCGTTGAGTGGTATGTGATAACCAACCTTAAATCCGGATTGGCTTTCGTTTGGGGAATTTAGCTAAAAATGTCTAAATTCTGGCGTCCATCATTCCGTTAATAGCACTGCTTTAATAAAAGTACGAATCTTGGTAGATATCTGAGAACCTTGTATTGTACGTACGATACACATTTTTATTGAAGTTGCATGAATAGAAGGGGTGCAATCCGGTCATTGTTGACAAATTCCCAACGGTGGCGTGTCCCGGATCACTTCATGTGATAATTGGGCACCCCTTAACTCTCCATAGGAAACTCAGAGAAGTTTTTATCGGTAGACGAAAGGTTATGATAGTAGCGGTCGAATATCATCGCGTGCATGTTGAATGGGCTTCGCCTGGAGGCAATAGACCAGGGCGGGACAACAGGCTTGTCTACCGTGCCGCGGTGAAGATATTTGTATCCAAAAGATCTATAATGAGAGATTCAATGGCCGTGGTTCTGTGTACGAAGATGCGGAGAAGGCAATAGAGATTACTGTGAAGAAGAAGATCAAAAACAACAGTTATTATTACCGGAATGACGGTAAAGAAAAAGGCAACTCGGCTCAAGTGAGAAGAACAACACATGCGGTTATGGAAGTCAAATTTAAACACATATTCGATAAGGCCTGATGTGGCGTAAGAAGTATGTTGTCGCAACTATCAGTATCAAGAGCTCAGGCCATCCGTATCATTACCATTCATTACCACATGATAGTGTCAAGACAAATTGGGAAGAAACATTCGCTCCGATTACAGCTGCGGGAATTTGGTTTGGCATTTAGAGATTACTGATGCTTATCAAATCTTTGGAAAAACGTCAATTCTTGTGTTGTCTCATAAACGGTCGCGTCTCGAACAAGCGAAACGTCATAGCCAGAAGTGCAGAAGAGTTCAAAAGCGCCAAATGTACTCTGTAGCAAGTGCCCAGCTGCGTTGTAACAGTGGAAGCTAGCCTGATATGGAGTTTGGGCACTCCAACTTTTTTTCCTCTTTGGGAAAGACCTCCCGATTGATGTAGCCGACACTTATCAAAGCTCTGCTTTCAGGCGCTAAAGAAAGAAAGCTTCCCAATAGTACACTCGCGAATGGAATCTTATGCTTAGGTAGCTTGATTACCAAGATGATATGGTTCTTTTCATGTTGTCTTTCTATACTGCAGGATAGGGTCTTTTTGTTCCGACCCAATTAGCCCTTTCTAGAACCAAAACTAAGTGGTATTGCTATGAGTTTCGTAACTATTAAGAAGTATATATATCTTGACAACTCCCTCACTTTTACTCTTCAAATTCCAACAGCATTAAGAACAATTACATCACCTTATATATACATCTCTCTTGTCATCAAGAAACCAGTCAACACTATTGCCATTACAGGAATAAGCACCAGCCAACTGATAGCACATTAAGCTCAAGGGTAGCAGCTTCCTCTCCACGAACAACATCAACCATCAACTTACCTCTTTTTCTTTCTCTTTTTTCCATTTAAAAGTCGACCATAATGGCCTCTACAGACTCTCTTCTATTTACGCCTCTAAAATTCGGCAAGGTAGAGCTTGGCCACCGTGTTGTATTATCGGCTCTTACACGACTCCGTGCCGACAAAAATCATGTCGCTACCGACCTCATGAAGGAGTATTACCTTCAACGTACTTCGATCCCAGGAGGCCTTATTATCTCTGAATCCGCCACAATCGCTAAACATCATGGCGGTATGTCATATACTTCGGCTATATGGGGTGAGGAACACATCCAAGGCTGGAAACCCATCGTCGATGCAGTTCACAACAAAGGCGGCCTCATGTACCTTCAGCTTATGGCCTATGGCAGGACTGCTTCACGTTCGGCTGCTGAAGAGGATGGGTTTACGATCAAAGCTCCTAGTGCCATTCCTTTTGAGGGAAGTGAGACGCCAGAAGAGATGACCGTCGAAGATATCAAGAGCACAGTCCAAGATTACGTCCAAGCAGCCAAGAACGGCATGCGCGCTGGATTCGACGGCGTTGAGATCTACGCTGCCAATGGCTACCTCCTTGATCAGTTCATTCAGGACGTGAGCAACCAGCGGACTGATGAGTATGGCGGCAGCATCGAGAACAGAAATCGCTTAATTGTAGAGGTCGTCCAAGCAGTTGCCGATACTGTTGGAGCAGAACGTGTGGGAATCAAGCTGAGTCCATGGTCCTATTTCCAGGGCATGCGAATGGAAAGCCCCATTCCACAATTCACCGATCTTATTAAGAAGATCAATAACATTGGCATTGGCTATCTGAATCTTATTGAGTCTCGTGTCTCGGGAATCGATTACACGGATGGCACAGAGAAGCTCGACTGGGCATGGGCAGTCTGGGATAAGGCCATTATTGCAACAGGAGGCTATCTGCCTGAGACGGCACTGGAACTGGTTGAGAAGCACCCGGACAGGGATATTGTTGTCGCCTTCGGAAGGCGATACGTCGCGAACCCTGATCTGCCATTCCGGATCCAGAGAGGTCTTGAGCTCAACGCGTATGACCGCAGTTCATTCTACAAAGTGGGCGCTCCTGAGGGACTCATTGACTATCCGTTTAGCGAGGAGTATTTGGCGTTGCAGAAAAACTGATTGGTGAAATAGCAGAAAAAATGATGGATGGAATGGTAGAGTAAAAACGTCTTGTAGCATAATAGAATGTCTTTAACCTGCGAATGCTTGGTTGTAGGTTTACCAATCTCTCAATTGAATGTATCAAATAATCTCAACTGCCCTGGGGTATCATAAAACAGAAAAACGCCTACGCTATGATCCAAATCCATATTGTCCATCTGAGGATCCAACTTCACAAGCCATCCAAAGACTTCGCCGCTGCACCCAGCCCTGCCAGGATAACGACCATGCCTATGGAACTAGCCACATCGTGATGAGCATGAACTGCATTTCTTTTCAACTTCGCCGCTGCCTCCGACCCTGTCAGATTAACGACCATGCCAAAAAGATGCTGCTGCTAATGATTATCACGGTGGCTAGCAGTTGGTTATACTGATGAACTGCCCGCTGCCCCCAGCCCTGCCGGGTTAACGGGTATGCCCTTCAGACAACTGATGCTCGAGATATTGGATCCTCATGCATTATTCACCGCCTGATGCTTCTAACTGCGCTTGCCGTGCCGTTGTCGCTAAGATACCACAATTCGCACTTAGAGTCTCGCCGGGAGGATCGCTTTGACTGCAGAAATTCTTCGACGGTGGGTGTAGGTTTTCCATCTCGCTGCGGGCCCTGATTTTCATTCTTCTTCTTGCGTCGTTGCTGTTGCTGTCGCGACTGTTCTTGATGGGATGATGCCGGGCTGCGTCTTTCATTTCGCCGACGCGAACTTCGATTTTTCTTCCTAGGCGAACTGGCGTTGGGTGGAGACACAGGTTGGGGTTTCGATACAGGACATTGCATTTGATGAGTGATATGAATGCTTGTTTGCTCGATCGCTTCAACGTCGCTGGTGTCTCTTTCTGAAGGTTCCGGGCTGGGCAGTGGATTCCGATACATCGTTTGTGTTTGGCAGCTGCATGCCACCTCTGTCTCTGTGCATGATTTGTGGAATTCTTCTACCAAGAGACTCGGCTCCTTTTCTTCTTCCGGCGCATATCCGATGCTTGGCCATGGCTCTGGAGATGAGCTGCGTGAACGGTTTGTGGCGTCGTTTGAGCTCTGGTCTATTCTGGCCCGCTTCGCGCTCGGCTCGTCGTCGGAATCAATATGTGAAAGGTCTATCCTCTTGCGTTTCTCGCGCCGTGAGGGTATCGTTTGTGATGCAGGCGGCGATGGGGCTGCGAGAGTACTGAATTCTTCGAAATCATGGACCTGGGCTAATTTGGCCTTTTTGCGCGATAGAGGCGCATCGCTGCTGAATTTCCGTTTGGACATGTTGTAAATCGGCTAATATGCGCCCACAGATGTTGCGAAATGGTGGCGGCAACTGTGGTGAGCTGCCCAGTGTGGTGAAATTGAGCATTTGTTGTTGTATGTAGGTATAGGAGATTGAGTGTTGACTTGAGAGGCTGACGATGCCATCTCGGGATTGCGTCATCACGTGATGTCGCGAGCTTAGCATCACCATGCGCAACGCGCCCATCCAAGGATCTGGAGTATCGCAATCGACTCTCTAAATTCACTGCGAGATGCGCATTATTAGAGTCTCTTTCTTAACCATCTTCTTCTCGCTTCTTCATGCCTCTTTGCTCTCGCCTTGAGTCAACCGCCAGCTCCTGCTGCCTCTCGGTTCCCCTTCTCAGCCAATCCCTTGTCCAGCTCCAGCCACTCTCATGACACAACCAACGACTGTTTCCGATGCTATACCCAACGATGTGACCAGCGACGTCGAGTTTGCAGTCTTTTCTGCCGATAATGAAGCTGCAATCCACCTATTAGAAACCATCCAGTACAAATCATCGCCCCCGACGCTCAAGAGTGACGAGAACTCAATCGGCTACCAACTATCAATACCTTTGTCATGCGACAGTCCAGACGCTAGACGGTTCAGATGGCGCATTGGCGCTGGTGCATCTCCGGCATTGGTTGAGAAAGGATTGTGCTGTTGTGAGCCAGATATTCTCCTGTGTCCACCGGGGAAGACACCCAGCTCTGCGGCAGTTCGACGATTCATTAAAGACATTCACGCTACGATTCATTTCCATCCGGAGTCTGGAGTTTTGTTGCTCAAGACACACTCTAGTCGGCCTCTTATATACGAGCAAGGCGATGTGGACAATGATGATTTGATACTGGATATGCTGGGCAAGGTCAATACATGCGTTCTGCGGCGACAACGGAATTACCTTCGCTTTGGCCAATACCGCTTTGCTCTTGAATTCATTGTCAAAGACGGCGAGTTGAGTAAAGTCAAAGCGCAGCTCGATGAGAATCTTGGTTGCCGCTTTAATGGTTCCCGACCCTCTCAGCTGCTCAGTTTTATTCCCACACAGCACCCTGAGACGTCTTGGAATGTATGGCTGCATCAAAAGATTCCAAACACTTCTATAACATCTGGTGTAAATATTCACACTGGACAGCCAGTTGCTGTTAAAAAGCTGCAAATAACAGCCAGATCACGGCAGCACACGCTACACCGGCTCCAGCTCGCATGCCAGTATAAGGGCAAACCAGACAAGGGCGTTCTCGGCATAATTGACGCCTGGTGTGAACACAAGACGTCGCCGCCATGTCTCTTCAGTGAACCGGAAGCTTCTCATCGCTGCAGGCGTTTATCCTATTCCATGCCACTTGCTGAACACCATTTTCTCAACATGCCTTGGAAGAAGATTGACATCAATACTCGTCTTCTTTATTTCCATCAGACTTTAGTAGGGCTAGCCGAACTACATCGACAAGATGTTATGCATGGGAATATTCTGCCTGAGTCGTTACTTATTTTGCCCGGTACTAAGCCCATGCCAATGATGGATCGCTCATTACCCAGCAGGGCGGTTATCTCCCTTTGTATGCAGCAACCAGACAAGCCCAACCAGAGCGTCTGTGTCGCCCCAGAGGTTTGGCGAAATCGGAAAACCGTGGATGGAACGAAAGTTGATATCTGGGCACTCGCTGCTTCTTGGCTCTTCGCTTTCGTGCGACCACCAAGCGGTATCAAGATAACCAAAGCATCTTACCAAGCCCTGCAAAAGACTCTGGATACGCAGATCGAAAAGGGCTTTATGAAAGAGTCATTTGCAGCCCTGTTACGACAAATGCTAGCCTGGGAACCCCACGATCGACCTAGCACGACCGAATTGCTGGCAGATCCAACATGGGAATCTGTACTGGCACATGCACAGTCGATTGAAGATAGCAAGAAGCGAAAGCGAATGGAAAAGATGCAACGCTCTGCTAGCCAAGGGAGAAGAGTCCGGTTACTCTCTCCAGACGTGAATGATTGAAGATAAGATGGGCTACAGCGAGTTCTCAAAAGACTTTACTGTAATTCCACTTCCACACCAATTCCAAGCAAAATCACCTTTCAGGCCCATGCTTGGTAACATTGACTCATTGCTTACAGCTTGTCATTGTCGATGGAAAGCCTGATCGCTGAGTTTGGCCCATTCCGCAACTATTATGCCGGGCTCAAGTCAAGTCGCCCCTTTGCTGTATCTTATTTGTGCACTCCATGAGATTTGGGTGTTGATATGCCGCAAAATTTGCCTACTTAGGCCAGCAGCAACAGCTTTAGAGGTTGACATACATTGGCTACATTCATGCAACGCAGATTTGCCTCTCGTACAGTCAATACTGTCCGTACCAATTGCAGGGTTACTTATATATCCATCGTCAATTTATCGGATTTTGTCCTAGTCGACATTTTTGTTCAACAGGCTAAATCTTTTCTCTGCTTGTTACATTTGCATTACGAGTTCAACTTGGCCAAATCTCTTATCAAGATGGCCCATAGGCATATTAGAATGTGCACCCTGTCCTTCGTACATTTGAGTACGTTGGAGAACATATCATTTTGGTTCATTCACCTGGGTTCTACGGCATAGCCACACGCGACATAGATGTTCTCCTTATTTCCACTACCATGTGGGGTAGTGTCATGAGAGATAAAAGACATGTAGGACATCGTCGATGAGTTAAAGCCATTGTGGAGAATCAGTTTTGCTGGGGGCTGCTGATAGCATCTGGAAAAGCTAAACCGTGAATTCGATAACACCAAAAGGCCTCGGTTAGCTGTGGGATTTAGATAACTCAAGTAGAAGATCGGGGACTTCTCCCAAGCACCATATCTTAGCTTCTATTGAACTCTACTCTTCCTTTGAATCCCTTGATTGCCTCCAGTGTGAGTGATTATCTATTCGTGAGAGAAAGCTGGATGATAGGTAATAGAATGAGGTTTATGCATGATTCACTTCACAAAACGTATTCTCAGGTTCAATCCTAATGGGCTGTATCGAAACCCATATAGAATACTGGTGATGCTTCTGTGCTAATATGGGCTTGAAAACATTTCAAAGATGAATCTTGATCACATTCTCATGAATCATTACGTAGGACATATAGGTCATGCTGGAACTTGTAGTGATGAGAGCATTTATTGATTCACAGAGCAGCCAGAAGATTTACAATCCATTGCTTTGGAGAAGTTAGAAAAACTCTATGTCAAAGAATCACAGCTAACCTTTCCCTTTTAACTCTTGCTAATAGCACCGGAAGTTGAGTGTTTAAGCTGAATAGAGTGTTTTCTCCCTAGGTATGTGAGAAGCATCCCTCAAAACGTCAGCCACAATGTCCACAACCTCCTCAGCACACCCGTACGAGATTTTATCTGTCCTGTTGGTAAGTATCCGTGATTGCCTGAGTATTATAATGCTTACATCCAGTGCCACCATGACCATAGTTATGCACAACAAGTATCCCATCTACCCAGCTTGCCCCTATGCGAGGGCCATCAAGACGTCCTGGCCTCAGGCCAACACCATGCAGAATAACATCAAGACCAGCTGTACCGTTTCCATTCCCAAGCTCGGGACAAGCGTTTACAGCCCTTTCCATAATACGCTGAGCAAGCCTAGGGTCAGGCTGAAAGTTCCAGTTTCCTTGGTGATGGGAGCCGCCAAGGACTGTCGCTCCCCCTTTACCTTGATTGATAATATATAAAAGCTCATCATCTCCATCCTCAGTTCCAGAAATAACTACTGTTCGAGATACTTTGTTTCTAACAAGAACAGTCTGTCCACTTACTGGACTTACCGTCTTGTCACCGAACCCATCGGGTCCCAACCCATTCAGACTGCTTGCGGAGAGTCCTGTGCAGTTCACTATCAGCGAAGCTTGCTCTCCGGAAGCGTGCATATTCGCGGCATCTTTTAGCGACCAAATAGTGCCCTGTTTAATGACAACGCCAGATCCGAGACACTGGAAGACAAGGAATGGAAGATAAATTTTCGGGTTGACAGACATTGACTTTATGTTGAACGCAATCTCCATCTCTTGGTGTAATTCCGTATCTGAAACGACTTGACACTAGAAAGAAGTCATCAGTACTTGACAAAATGAAATAAACTTTTGAATCCTTACGTCCAAGATCTGTTTGGACCATGGTTCTCGTGATATCATCTTGGCGTGAGAGGTGATTCTTGTCGAGCCAGCGTCCTTTTTCCTCTGGTATACCGTTGCATCTATTAACTATTCAATAAATATCTCCTCTATTTTTCTGCATTTAGAATGACCTTGAAGTGAAATGCCGGACTCGGGAATATGGAGAAGCCGCTCGAATTCATGGTAAGTAGCTTTTTCGAATGCTGCAGTTTTGGTACCGACTTGTGCAACCCTAGATTGATGAGTATAAGAGTACATCTGAAAGCTCCTTTTCCATAGTACGCACGGAATGAAGGTTGCGCCTGCCCATGGCGATGTGTATTCTGGGCTTGAATCACCAGTACGTGTTTTGCGACAACGGTAATATTGTACTTCTTCTGTCTCGATAACAATAGCGCGGTTGTTAGGCCACTTACACCAGCCCTGCGAGAACATCAGCGTGGAGGCTCTAGGAACGAAACGTAAGCCATGCGTACCCAACTACAACAATTGGAATAGCTTCGTGTGACATTTTTCTCTGCATTTAGAAATTAGCAGGAGGGAGGTGGAGTAATATTATTTGAAGATACAGCATTTCATGATAAGTACAACCGTGGTGATATTTTTCATTATAAGAAATTTGTTCCGTTATAGACAATATTGCGGTAGGGATATGTAAACTAATGTGATAAAAAGACGGGGGATGTACGCGCGAATGACGAAGGGCGGGAGGCGGATGGCGGATGGCGGATGGCGGAAGACGGAAGACGGATGACGGAAGACGGATGGTATAATGTTGTTAGTACGCCCAATTGTATTTCTATAGCTCTAGTGGAATGAGGTAGTAATGCCGAGGAACGTAAGGAACTGAGTTTGTAATAACAGAAGACGAAATGGTAAATTAAAATGTTAAAATGCGAAGTCGAATGAGTTACAGGTTGGCTACTGCGCTTGTATAGCTAGAATACTTAATTTCATGTCTATAAATCGAAAGATTTATCCACCAAAGTTTTGTTTACTTTACGCCTACTTAATTTTATTATATGTCTAACGACAAGTTATTATCTAGGGGACCAAAATTGAATATAAGATCACCTTGCCCATCTGGTGAAAGAGATGGCCCGTCAAATGCTTGCAGGCTACTGTGCCCCCACATATTGCGGGATAGCGACCCCAAGTATATTCTCAGCTTCTTTTTCTTAATCTCCTCGGGCTCCAGAGGAGTGATCATTATCATCCGGGCCTTGTCTATCAGACGCTGATATACACCAGCTGTATCTAGTATCACGTCTCCCTGTATCAAACCGGGATCAGGGTCATTTCCTGCATCAGGTTCTTCATTGAGTAAGGTTGAGTCTTGAGTCTCGTCTCGGCCGTCTTCCCGGTTAAAGCCGTGATATTCATCTGGTGTGCTATATGCCACGTGGTATAACTTCTGGAGCATTTCCAGTGTTTCTGCCCATGCGGATGCGACTTTCCATTTTGGGATCCAAGACTTTATGATCTGTAATATCGTGTCCGATCTCGACTTCGATTCTGCCTGGAGATCAGAATCGCTGATTTGCGTGTATTGTGCCCAGAGAAGAACGCTAGAGGCAGTCATCAGAGCATTAGCGGTGAATATGGACTGGAGAGCGGCTTTGTCCTTGTCATTGCCATTAAATAAAGCGGCTGCCATCGTCGCTATTGCACCAGCATTGGCCATGCATTTGTTGATGATTTCCTCATCATAGTAATCTAGAGAAAGGCCAGCACTATCGTATCTCTCTCGCACAACTCTAGTCTCATGACCAACGCCGCTGATGTCGTCCAGCGGCGAGTCTAATTGAGGAAGATATTCTTGATGCATTACACACTGTGCATGGTGTAGCACGAAATGTAGATTGACAAATGACTGAGCTTGGCCAGTACTCCGGAATAACCTATAGTTATGAGCTGACCATCGTGCAGTCGCGGGAAGACGATCGATAAAGTCGCTGATTGCTTGCTCCTTTTGGTGAAATTCGCTGTATGGGTCTGTTGGCTTTTTCGTATACCATCTTCGCCCACCGGCTGAGTGTAGTAGCGCCATATCACCCCAGAGATGGACTGCGTAGATAAAGAAGGGAACAATTCCGAGTTGCGACAATTGGCTCGGCTGGAGAATATCAGAAAGATATGGGCCAGAATATTCTTCATCGAAGGAGAAGACGTTCTCTGGACATGGCAGCTGTACTCGAATTGCGAGTGCCATTATCATGTGAGGCCCTCCGCCGCAATAAGCCACAAGACGGTCCATTAAGAAGCATGCCCAGAACGTTCTTCTTCGAATCTCCTTTAGTCTAGGAGAAAGACGCAGGCTATATTCCGAGCCTAGTCGTAGATTGGCCATCCTAAATTGCTTCTTAGTAAAGAATAAAGACCAAATAGCCTGGCTTCACTGAGCTATCATTTTACATCTTTCTTACCTAATAGCCGTGCCAACATGTAGCCAACATTTCATTATGTTCGAGGCAAGCAGTTCGCGCAGCCCCAGTATAAGATTGGCTTGAACTGTGTATACTAAATGAAACAGTTATTGGTAACACCTAGCAAGTCAACAACTTGGCGCATGTAATTTACTCACCTGTTGGTTCATAAGAGAGCTCGCGAGCGTAGTTCGTAGCAATCTGCGTATAGTGTTCTGATAGGTCAGAGGCTGAAGCAAACCCAAACTCTGCCCTGGCTTCTACATCAGGAACATATAATGCTGACAAGGCCATTATGGATGTTATGAGAAAAGGGGACCGTTCACGCAGCAACAAGACGTCCCAAGACGGCTTGTGAAATAATGAGCATAATTCTACATCATGGTGGCGACTGAAGAAGATATCGATCAAACGTTCAAGCTGGGGTGAATCAGGGAAGTTCTGAGCGTTACTATCGGAATTGTCAGGCGATGTTGCAGACTGTGGTCTCTTTTTCTGCGGCGAGTTTAGGCCATCAATCTCAAGACGGCCGACATTGGTCGAACTGTCTGAAGCCGGCATCTTCTGCCACAAACACATGACTTTGCGCTTCTTGCATGTCTGGCATGTCGGTTTAACTCCATCGCACTTGATCTTTCTTCGGCGGCTACCGGATACGAACGGATGAGAACAAATCACAGAAATCCCAGCTTGGATCATACGTACCACCTATCACATGCTTGCGGTGTGCGAACTCGAATGCTCGGATCTGCCATAACTGGAACTTTTGAACGGAATTGCTCTGCCGTCTCTGAACTCTAGAAATCCTGCCGTTCGAAATCATATGGTACCGACGGCTTCTCCGCTGTCATTTAACGACATTGTGCCGCATTTCAGAATGCGGGGTCTCGCAAATGCTCGGTGCTTGCCATACTTGTGTTAGCAAGGTTTCGAGTCAGTCATTTTCTTTTAGTGTTCCATATGTTAGCGGCGTCTGCCTTGTTTATGCAGGCAATTGGAGGCACGGAGCTCGGCTTATCCGCATCAGCGAGCGAAATGGCTCGAGATATCTCTTTAGATGGCTCAATTTCTATAAAACACATCATATCACTGCTCTTTGCAAAGATTGCCTGGACAATTTCCTTGCCTCATTCTGTCTTACGCGGAAGCTGCCTGGTTCCAGCACGATATTGCCAGCAATACGGACTGTGAGCAACCAAACATGGCAAATACAACCGGTCCATTTCCGTCTTCTCAATCAACCACGCCGTTTTGGCGGTCACAGCTGGATCCAATTGACGAGCATCGGACAACGGCGTCGCTTCCAGGAACTTGCGATGTTCTGATAATCGGTGCTGGCCTGTCTGGAGCTTCTACGGCTTATCATTTGGTAAAGGATGCCAAGTCAAGCCCCGCCTCGGTGGTTGTCTTAGATGCTAGACAGGTATGCTCAGGGGCTACGGGTCGCAACGGTAGGCTGCCTTTATATCATATATAGAAGAGTTTCTTCGATTTGTCTAACCTTGAATGCCTATGAAGGCGGTCACGTTAAGCTTGCATGGCCCATGATAACGTCGCTGGCGAAAGAACATGGCGTCGAAAAGGCGGCGGAAGTTGCGCAATTCCATATATCCCAGATATATGCCATGAAAGAGGCGATTGAGAAGGAGAAGATTGATTGCGATTTTGCCTTACGCCGCTCTTATGATGTATATCTCAGCAAGACTGAACCTGAATATGGTAATGTTCTTTTGGATCACCAACTAATGGCGGATGTTGCTGTGTCTAAACATGTTGAGTTTATGGACACCAAGTATGCAGAGCAGGTAGGTTAGGAGACCTTTCACGACGCACACACAAATCCCACATCTTAATCACTCACCTTGGATGCTACTCGATCACCGCATCGTAGCTAAGTATTTTGTCTAGCTTACTCGTACCAAAGACCCCAAAGCAGCTCTGAGCGTCCCTGCTTGTTCGCTGTGGCCATACAAACTTGGCGCCAACCTTCTCAGCATAGCTATTAAAAAGGGCGTCAACTTACAGACAAACACTTGCGTAACATCCGTACCTGCAACACGCTCTGCCCTCGGCTACTACACTGTCGAAACTTCGCGCGGTGTAATCAAGGCCCGGAAAGTCCTCTTTGCCAGCAATGGCTATACCGCGGGCATTCTACCTGAGTATCGCGACAAGATCGTTCCGTGGCGAGGCATTAATTCCAGGATTGTCGTCAGCGAATGCCAGATTCCTCCAAACCTCTCAAACACGTACAATCTTCACAATAGTCCAGGCACCGACGACTATATTAACCCGAGGCCAGACGGCAGCATTATCGTCGGGGGCGCTTAGACAGCTTATTGGCACGACAAAGAGCAATACTACAACAATGCAGATGACTCGACCTTGATTGAGCCGGCCAAGCAGTATTTTGATGGTTATATGCAACGATATTTCCATGATTACACCGGTACAGGGGCGTATACCGATATGGTTTGGACTGGTAGTAAGTTGATCCAATCTCAATGTTTGGTTTTGGTGCCTTTGGAGTGCATATCGCTAAATCCAGCTGGGTTAGTAATGGGGTGCACGCCCGACTCTTTGCCTCATATTGGTGCTATTCCAGGGCGGCCAGATCAATTCATCATGGCTGGTTTCAATGGTGCCGGAATGCTACACATATTTCTCAGTGGTAGAGGTATGGCGAAGATGCTTCTTGACGACATCCCGTTTGAGGAAACGGGAATTCCGAGCATATTCAAAACAACACAAAAGCGGCTGAACGATACAAGGAAAGTCAAGGGATACTTTTGATATGGCTACTTACTAGGTAGTTTTAATTAAATGTGTGTGTAATATCAAAGCCGCTGTGGGCACAATGCAACTCTGCTAACCACTCACAGCTAGCATGCTTACTGCTCCGCAGCTTCCCCTCAATTGCTCTGGGTGTTATCCCAACAACTGGAGGAAGCCCAGTAACGAACCAGCCCACCGTACTCCGTACTTTCGTAGTCATTGAACTGATATCTCGAGAGCTGCTGACCTTCTTCGTCGTGTTAAGACTAACACGGAAATTAATGCCTCGTGAGGTGGTGTAATTTTGCATCATCTTTGAACTTGCATTTTAGGAAGCGGGTAGCTGCGCCTCGTTCTTCAACATTGCTTAATAACGGCAGCCTATAATTACTCAGTGGCCAGTTATCCTTAGGTGCCCTTTTCACACATATAAGAAGAGCAGAGAATAAACAGCTGACGGAATCGATTAGAATCATTTTGTTAGCTGTGAAATACTCATCTCTTGGTTAGCTGCTAGCTTCTCTGGCCAAATCTCCTTCCTTGGTAGCCATTCCCAAGTCTGGGTATTACCGCGGTTTTGTTTCAAAAAAAAAAAAAAAAATTGTTCTCATTCCATTCAACGGGCACCTTATTTATTTATTTTGATCGAAAATAACTTGGATATCATGATTCGCTCTTCCAGTCGTCGCATAGCGGTAAACACGCACCTTCACAGGCAATGGATGGCAAAATGTCAAAAGCCTTCTCCACGATGGCAGTCTACTGCTGAAGTCCCAAAGCCGCCAAATTCCTCTTCGGGGTTCTCTGTTATCTGGGGAGCTACAGCAGTAGTTGCCATTGGAGGGGCAGCCTATTGGCTGAACAAGAAACCAACTAACAACAAAATACCCGATGTCCCCATTGTCAAGCCTGTCACTTCAGATGTGGAAATTCCGGTAACATCTCCAGTGAAAGCGTTTGATCTTAGATCTGCAAACGAAAAATTGCGAGAACAGGCTCAATTATTCGTGTTTGACAGCACAAACGGGGAAAAGGGTCGTGTTGATACTGTCCGTGTCGCCAGCAATGATCCAGTAGAGGATGAATGGGCCATTGGGTTTGGTGGCGGGATCCAGGGCGAGAAGACGTTGTACGCTGGGGTTTTTGATGGTCATGCGTGAGTAATATCGCCATGCGGCAAAGAATTATGCTAACATTCATCTAAAGTGGCTGGGCTACGTCCAAAGTCCTAAAAGAGGCGCTGATTCCGTACGTCTCCTCGTCTCTGGGGAAGATAGGGCATACTAGTTCTGGAGATGTTGTCGACACCGCAATCAAAAAGGCATTTACAAATCTTGATGATCGCATCATGGTAAATGCCCAAAAGGCTGTCGAGGGAGGCTGTGAGCCAGGTTCTGCTGAAGCCATTTCTGCCCTGGCTCCCGCTTTTGCAGGGTCCTGCGCCCTGCTCACCATTTATGAGCCCAAGTCATCCACCCTACGTACAGCTGTGACTGGAGATTCGCGGGCTGTTTTGTGATCTTGGTCGGCTGATGCCAAGGCATTCACGGCCCATGCGCTGAGCAAAGACCAGACCGGATTCAATGAAGAAGAAGTGAAGCGGCTGAATGCTGAGCACCCTGGCGAAGGTAGCGACATTCTCAGTGCTGAAACTGGAAGACTCATGGGCATTGCGGTGACAAGAGGATTTGGCGACCATCGCTGGAAATGGACAAATGAGTTCATCAAGCATCTGCAATCCAATTTTTACGGCAGTGCTCCCCGCCCTAAATCCAAGACGCCTCCATATATGACTGCCTCCCCAGAAGTCACCACCAGGAAGGTTGAATCGTCAGACTTTGTGATTCTTGCCTCCGATGGTTTGTGGGATGTAATGTCCAACGATGACGCGGTGGCCTGCGTATCTCGATGGCTGGCAGCTCGTCGGCAAGGGAAGCCGGAGAATGTGCAGGACGCCAAATTCACTTCATACACACTCGATGAGGATGGATATGCCAGCTATAAAGCAACGCCTGAGTACTTCGCTATAGAAGATCTGGATAATGCGGCTGTGTGTTTGGTTAAGAACGCGCTTGGTGGGAGCAGGAGAGGGCTGTTTTGCGGAGCCATGACTGTGCCCACTCCCACAAGCCGATATATGAGGGATGATATCACGGTGCAAATTGTGTTTTTCAAAGATCCTTAAAAGGGCTACACTCAGGGAAACCGAGAAGGTTTTCCTTTCTATTCTATTCTTTTCACCACAGGAGGATTCAATATTTATTTAACGATATCGGCACTACCGTAGATCAATGGAAGCTCTGCCGTTTTATGGCTAACCACTATATGGGGCCAGAAGAACTCGTGTGATCATGCGTTTTGTAACCTCAAGCTAGTAATAGTAGCTTATTCTTGATCCCCATTACGCTCAGAGAGTGAAAGCAGTTGTCAGGCTGCACTCCAAAGGATATACTGGCTGAGTTCCCACAGGAATGTATCGTCTCCGATCATATCACATACTTCATATACGATTAGTAACGCTCCAAAATGACTAGACTGCCACTGAAAATCTTACTGGTATAAAAATATACGGAACCTGTTTCTCGTATCGTGTCCAGGCCTCGCCGTACTTCCTCCTGCACCTCATGATATCCCGCCTTGTTCGATGAATAATCATGACCATGAAGAAGACGAAATAAAACCAGGGAAATGGGCTTCTATTAAGAGAACGAGCGTCAGTTGTCAATTAAGTCTTTATGCCCCTTCAAACCCGAGGATAGCTTACTTGAAGCCGGCAATGAGCCCCCAAGCCATAGAAAAGAACATATCAGGAACGTAATTCGGCTTTCGGATAATGGCAAACCATCCATCAACTAAGATTTGATCGCCCGTGTCGGTTTTAATAGTCTTGGGATTATCGATGGACTGCCATGGAACCTGTGGAAAAGTATTGCGCTTCATGAGTTGTCCCTTTGCTTTATGGCGAAATGCATTTTTTTGACCGTTGGCACTATCCCACATCCAGTACATGAAAATGTATACCGCACTAAGAAGCGCGAGAGCGAATGGATTCCAGCGATATTCAGATGGATGGTGGTTAGCTAGGTAAAGGGCACAGTGACAATAGGTAAATGGTACACCAGCCAAGTTCCAAAAAGTGAGGAGGAAGCCGAGTTTCTCAAAGTACATGTCCCTGGAATAGCGTCAGATGATACCACCCTATCTCTGCAGTGTTCACAGCCAACTTACCAACTTGTGATAATCATTTGCTCAGCTTTGGCGCAAGCGTTGGCATATAGAAAGTGAGCGGCAGCCAGAAATATTACCTCAGAAGAAACGTAACCATATGTTTCATACTGACGAGCACCCACAGAACAGGTAATGAGGAATAGTATAAACCAAGGGATCCTCACTTCATAGAACATTTTGAAGTCTAGGATACCGATGCGAGGATTTAATTCAGCGCCCATGAAAAAGTCGTATATGGGGTATCCCGTGAGTCTGTGTGTTCGTCCGCGTACAATGGCTTGGAAGTAGACGATGAAGCTGTTGATAAATCCAGACAGGATAGCGACGGTCATGATTGATCCAAACTCGTCAATTAGAGTGTACAATGGGAATAGACCAGTAATATGTAACGCGGCAGCAATAACCAATGTCGCATAAAAGCTGGTATACGCAGAGCAGTAATAAGGAAGCCTTTTGCCGCCTTCGTGTCTCAAAGGTCGGCCAAAGCTAGACACGCCAGGCATATAGCAATACATGACAGCTTCCATGATAAAGAATATCCAAAATATTGCCCAAGCTTTTGCAGTTGGGTATGCCCCCAAATAGACTAGCTGGCACAGGTGCTGTCCAAATTCAAGCCACGACTGATTGCTTTCGGGGTAAGGTAGATTTCCGTCATAATAGGTTGCACCTATCCACATATACCACATTATCAAGGGAAAGCCTATCATCAATGAGGCAACACCAATAGAGCCGCCGAATTCGAATTCATCTGATGCGCCATCTGTGAGTTTGGTTGCTATAGTTGAAGCCGCATCTTTCTCCCTCTTCTTCAGTAGGGACTCGGTCGTAAGAGGGACGTTTTTCTGTTTCACGCCCATGATGATGGCAGCCAAGTTGACCAACAGAAAGCATCAAGCAGTGTGTTGTAAAGGTTACTGGATGTGATTACAGCCTTATCTATGTAATTATACCTTCATAGACCTGCCGAGGTTCAAGGATATACTCGTAAGGCCACCGCACTTATACGCGTAATTACGAAATCCTTTGATAGACCGCCGCTTAAAATCGTATTCGGATTCGCAAATGTTCGTATAGAGGCTCAAACATCCCGTCTTGGCCGAGATAGCGTACATTTTGCAGCAGAAACTAGGACTGCTACCGGAAAATCTGCAGCTAAATATTGGGGCAGAAATTGTCACCCGGGATCAGTGTCGTTTATACGCGTATAGATGTGAAAATCCTTGAGTAATCGTGACCAATCGGATTCCCTTTTTGGCTTGCTAGCTGCCTACCCTTGAAATTGCCCAATGTCACAGGTATAGGTAACCAACACTTAGCAGGTCGAAGACGAGAAAGTGCCTGTAATTGTGGCGGAGCAAATATAGACTTACACCGATGGGCCGTAATTCGAGCCAATCCAACAGGATTGTACCCTTGTATTCATAGCTATCCTTCGTCCAAAATTGACAGCCAACATACATCTAGTACGTACTCCGTACCTGGAAAGTATATACCTATTGACAAATGTTGTCTGTTTGCTATCTGCCGCTTCCAGTATAAAAGCTTAGGTGAGGACTAGATAAGTGTCTATTAAAATTGTTTTTTGTCTCGTGTCTTGGCTATACCGTTGGCTATTACTCCGTATATAAGCCCTCAATCACTGCCATACCCCCGGAATCGATGGTAAAACATTGCTCACTCAGAATTATATTGACCGATTCAAAAGCTAACTGCAACCTTTTGGGAGATAAAATGGATCCCCCCTAGGATATTAAAAAAGCCATCGATAGGGCCGGCTGCCATCGACTTGTAGAAACTTGCAGTTGTAGTTCGGAACAGGTACCCTGGATCCTTGCACTACGTCAAATGTCTGACCATTTCCATTATCTCCATCATGATTTGCGACATAGCGAAATCCACCCCCAAGCACTTACGCTTATATGCATTAAAGTGATAAAATTACCTTTAACATGTGCTGTGCGTCATAACTCGTGAATCTGCTTCCTATCATGGCCCCAACGCTTAGGACAAAATGCCTTCGCGTCAGATCCCCAGACTTGTGGATTCCTGTGGACTCCATAGGCTTCCCAACCCCATGTAAACTCCTGCGAGAATTGGAATGTCTCCAATCGGAGTGGGTGCAAGGGTGAGTCTATTTGTAAGCTGAAAGATTGCAGAGTACGAGTACGGGATGAATACGCAACCATTCGGATACATAAGCTGCCAAGACTATTAGCAGAGCTTTGAGATTAGCGACGTCGTAGCCAACAGGCAACTCGGCATTGATATCATTTCTCAGACGAGTTTGAATGTCTTGGTGCACTGCAAGCGTTCGAATCAGAGATTTTCCTCAAACTGTCCGCATCTTTTAGTTGGTAGATGGGCTTGATTCTGTTGCATTCTTTGGTATCGTCTGAATTGAGATGCTGCGTCATCTCAAGCAGTAACTCTTCAAATTCATCATTATTTTTAAAGGTCCGCTGGCGACTCTTAAATAGCCAGGTGAATTTCTAGAACGCAAATTCAGAGAATACCGACGATGGAAAGCTTATCATTTAACTTTATATAATAGATAACTGTGCCAATGTAGAAGAGTTATCGCCCGTTTTGCCAAAGTCCATACCAAGGAATTAATCGCCCCAACTTGAGGAAGTCCACTGTTGCACCAACTCATTAGCAATCAGTGACTTTTTGTCTTTAGATAATTTATTTTCTCAGTTGGACATGACTGGGATCATTTGTTGTCTCTAGGGCGTGTGCCGTTTGCATCAATCGGGCGATTAATTGACGGTTGGACAATTTTGTGCCTCACTTCCCACCTTCCACCATGAGAAGTAACAACACTCTCGCCAAAACAGCGTGCGGATACCCCCATAAGGTATTGCCGTACTAAAGCCTGCTTTCGCAATAATGAATGCCTTGCGAAAAATTTCCGCAAGGTATACGGGTTTGGTAACTAAGATAGACCAATAACCCTCAATCTAAACATTCACGGCATCGTTTCTTCCATGAGCGGTCACAAGCGGTGATCATAAACGGCAAGGAGTCCATAACCGCGAGAGTAGTCGAGAAAAGAAGTCCAGATATAGGTTGTTAAGATTTGGCGTGAGCGTACATAGGGAATCCAGATCTTCTCCCGCACAATTACGCAGATCGCCAGCGACAAGCAGAGAAGAGGGAGAAGAAACAGGAGCTGCCCAATGATTCAACATGAAGAGATAGCGGTTAGCTAAAATAGAGAACACATGAGGCAAATATAGATGTTATAGCATGGGGGCTCTTATATATCGACACATATTCTGTATCATCTACCAAGTTATAGAACCTTGGTGATGATGTTGCCGTCGCAAAGTATGCCCTCTCAAATTCCACAAAATTTGTACATATCAATATTAAAATTGTAAAATATAAAGAAATTATACGGCCACCGTATCTAATAATAATGCTCTTGTTGAGAGAATGATTTGCATTCTTGAGGTCTTGAAACGCTACCTCAACGAGGGTCGTCATAGCTATGGCGTCAACACTGGATAAGGTAGCAACGCAAATGCGCGAACTGACGATGTTGCTATCCAGCGTCATAATGCCGAAATTCTCCGATTCTCTGGCCGAGGAGAAGACTGTACTGCAACGCTAAAATACCTTCCAAAACACTCGCTGCCAAAGCAGTTGGATCGCGTTTCTATCGTTATTCGATGCAACTCCCTCTTGCGGGGCCATTCTGCAATGAGACTTGAAGTATGTAGTTCGGGCCATGGCTAAGCTCGCCGAACAAGATCTCACTCCCGTCATCCGTCTTCGGGGTAGTATCTCCGCCTCTGGAGACCTTACATCCTTGGCTCATATCGCCGGTGCATTAAGAGGAAAGTCGGATATCTCTTTCAACAGGGGTTATTCTAGAAAATACCGTATCAAGCTGCTGATAAAGTTTTTGCACTCACTGGTATCCTACCAAATTATCAACTTGCTCGCCATTATTGACGCAAATTATGCTGAAGATGTGGTGGAAATGCTGAGCATGATGTCGGCGACTGATTTGTATCTGTTATGCCGGAACTAGGCCTAGGAGCCTTGCACCACGAGTTTTTCACGGCAGCTAGGCCTCTAGTCGAACGTGTGTCGCTTGACGCGCTTGACAGAAGTATTCTATCCAGCGACTATGTAGCACTCACTGCATGGAATCTTTTGAGGCTGTTTAATTAGGGATAAAAGATCACGCTTAGACATTTGTGATCAAGCTATGGAGGCGGCAGCCACCACAGTTGATTGCATCTTACACTTCATCACGACTCGAACATCTGCAGCCAGTGGCGCACATCTACTTTCACGACGGCAATAACGGAAGAAGCTTGCTGAAGAATTGTTAAACACAGCTTACAACAGTGCCAGGCGTGGTTTTCCTGGTAAGACGTCAACGCCTGAGAACGTCTGTTTCAAATCCAGGCAGGCGTACAAGTATGCTAGACACAGCCTCAAATATCCTCATCCAAGGATTATCAGTTTCCATCGGCACGAGTCTGTAAGTCAACAAAGTCACTAACGCATTCCGCTCCTAACAGCATATGAAATCTGATGGCGGCCGGGATTGGGGTCCGGTATCACACCACAACAGCCACGCTCCGATGTACTAGCTTCCGACGTTGAAGAGCTCTTTTTGTCATAATATATCTGGTATATGAGGCAAATCGGAAGTGAATCGCCACTGTAATTGCTGAAACTAGTAATGATAGCAGGAAAGAAAGTCCGACCGCGCACTCCGCGGACTGCACTGGGTGCAGCGATGGTTCGACTTATGCAAGGCAATCGGACCTTTATTGGTAGCAGGAATGTACAGAATATATAGCTGAAATACCAATGCTTGAGGACGGATTCATTGTTACCCCGACTGTAAAGCTAAACAACAATATAATAACCAACTCTGGATTCTAGATGAGGTAGGCTTGTTCTGCAACGTCAGCGCTAGCCCAGGCACTGGCTGACCTCAGATTCGCAGTCCCTAGCTCTAGATTGCATCGGTACCATATCCGATCCAGGTTGTATATGAAGTTTTAACCAGAACAGGCGCATGAAAGATGGCAAGAGTAATGTGGTAATGCTCTGTATCAGCATTATTGTAGACTGAAAGCCAAAAGCATCATGCATGTCTATCACGGCTGTAGTTGTTGCATTGGGATGCCTGTATGGTCCAGTTTAAATGTGTACACCTTGTTGAATGCCGCCGCTTGCAATCTAGATCAGGCATATTAAGTGATAAATGCTGTGATGTGGTAATACCAAGTCAACCTGCATACATGCCAGGTATGTATTTTTAGTAACGAACCCCTACGATCTCACGTTGCAACAACAGGGTTATAGCTGACACGTCCCGCCAGCTGGTCCAATGCCATCAATGCGCATATATAGTTCACCCGGCTTTAGATATTCTGAGTCTATTGCAGCCCCATATCGGGATCATAACCACCTGGGATCCCCGGGCAAATAGGTTGCCCCGTAGTTATGACCAGGACTCTGGAGTTGTCGGAGACTTGAATTTATCGCCGGTGTGTGCGCACTCTGTGGGTCTGTTATCTTCTAAACTTCCTCATTTACTCTTTCCTAACCCATCACATGGTTGTTGCGTCCTCACTTCCCGAATAGTCACTCCCAACTGTTTGCTGACCCAGCAATGTCGCAGATTCGGAGCCCGAGAAATAGGAGCAGGTTGCGAATGGGGCAATGTAGCATTTTAAACAAGGAAGGTCTGGAAAGTCACATGAGACAGAATATAGTTATAATATGACGAGAATGTATCAAGCGAATTACTTAACCAATTCCATAAAGCTTCGCATAGCCATGAGTCGGACAGGATATCGACGCCAAAGTGGACGCTGGACAAATGCCGAGGATGAAATCCTAATACTCAAAGTAAGGGCGCAGGGTAAGTGAGTCTGAGTGAGAACTCGTTAAAACTTAAGTTCTCGTCGTATTAATACTATGATCTCTCCAGAAGTGCTAGGACAGCCCAGAGACTGGAGTTCTATTGCGGCCATTATTAACGGTAGATCGAACAAAGACTGTCGAAAACGCTGGGTGAGACTCAACGGCTGCATAAAGAAGGGCGAATGGAGCCCTAGTGAAGATATACAGTTGCGCGATGCTTTCGAGCAATTTGGCGCTCGGTAAGGGGCTGTCGCCAGCTTGAGGCTACCCGTGGAATGTGGAACATTCTAACGATGCAAAACGCAGATGGGTTCAAGTGTCAAGATATATAAAGACGCGTTCTGCGGATCGTATGTACTCCTTACGTTGAGACGCGAGGTTCGCAGGCAGTTAATAACCAGACAATTCCCTAGAATGTGCCGCGAGGTGGCAGAACTACTTGGACCCCAACATCAAACGACAGAAATGGTCACATGATGAAGACATGCGTCTCCTACAAGCTTATAGTGTACATGGAAGCAATTGGAAGATGATACAAATGCATGAGCTCATGGATCGATCTCTGCAAGACATTCGCAACCGGTATGTTTTCATCGATGGCTCTGGTGTAGCCTCCTACAACAAGCAAGGCTGATCTAATGATTTTGAGTAGATATAAGTCTCTTTTCCGGCTTGGCAGCCGTAGCAACGCGTCTTCGTTCATTCCTTTGACCGCCAACATAGGTATTATAAATCAGATACACGACCTGTCACCAATGCCATCGTACGACGTGTTTCCTCTGAACAGTCCACACTACACGCCTAACGATACCACGATGTTTTTTCCATCGGCTTCGACTGGTTGTACGACTCCTTCAGCTGACGATAGCGCTTCTCCAAATAGCGAAATAATATATTACGAGGATACACACGAGTTTAGTCACTTGTGGTCACATAGAGATTCCACAACAGACTCTCAACCCTCTATGCAATGGAATTACCAACAAAACAACGTTTCTCAGCCTATAGCCCAGTCAACAGGTGGTATATATAATTGTATTACCGATTTTATCGCAGTTGATTTCAACAATTGTACATAATATAGAAATAAACATATTGGACAATTTAAAGAAAACGAAGATCCGTACAACAGCTGTAGTTCCTAGCCTTGTCTCCTAAGCATATTGCCCCGTTCTTCCTGCCCGTAATGTTAGTAGAATCTGTTGAAGCTAGGATACCCTGCGTCTATTTCAGCCTCAACAACCCTGTTATAATTGCCTACCCCTCCCATGTAGTATAGAAATGCCTGCTTCTTGCCATCGACGTTAGCTCCAGTGAGCCATGACCCTCCTTTGGCAAACACAGTCATTGCGCCGATCTCATTAGTTTTTGCCAGCCATCCATCCTCAGCTTCTTGCATAACTTCGATTATTGGCCCTAGCTGCTTATGTTCGTTTTGAGACTCAGTTGCTAGTTTTTCCTTGCTTGCTTCTGCAGTAGCAATGAGACTTGTAATGAAGTCCACCTGGGTTTCGATGAGAGGTGGTACGTTGGTCAATGGGCCTTGAGGTCCGTTAACCACAAATATGTTTGGAAACCCATTCATCGTAGTGGCCAGATATGCTTTCGCTCCATCGGTCCAGTGATCTTCTAGCGTCTGGCCGTTCTGTCCAACTATCGAGATCTCATGGTACATGCCATCGACAGCGTCAAAGCCCGTAGCAAATACAATGACATCCAGATTGTACACTGTACCGTTCGAGAGCTTAATACCATTTGGAATGATTTCCATAGGCGTACTTAGCACATCCACAACGTCGACATTTTCTTTGTTAAAAGTCTCGTAGTAGCCGTTGGCTGTGACTGGGCGGCGATTGAATCCACCAGGCGGAGTTAAAGTGCGGGCCTTGACGGGGTCCTTGACAATGTGCTCAATCTTTCTGCGAATGAAGTCTGCCGCTTCTTTGTTCGCTTCGTCGCTTATAGCAATATCTCCAAAAGTACCAAATAGGAATTTTTTTCCGTTGCCTGTCTTCCAGACTTGCTCAAATACGCGCTCGCGCTCCTCGGCGGTGACGCTCATGGCCGGGATTGATGACTCTGTAATAGCATGTCCGGAGATGTTTGTCTTGACGTTTTTCCATATTTCATCACAGTTCTCATTGATGCGTTTCCGATCTTCTGCCGTAACTTGGCCGTCACCGTTTGGAACCACATGTTGTGGGTGTCGTTGGAATGAAACCAGCTGCTTGGCTTGATCAGCAAGGTTTATGATGAGCTGGACGCCGGTAGAACCGTTGCCGATGACTCCAACTCGTTTCTTCGAGAAATCATGGGTATCTGGCCAGTTTCTATAATGAAACATTAAGATTAGTAGCATTCACAATACCGAATAAAGTGCCACAAAAGATGAAAGGTGAACCTGCTTACCCCGTATGATACATTTCGCCGGTAAAGGTGTCAAGGCCAGGAATCTGAGGGAAATAAGTCTTCGATAAAGCGCCTAGAGCCGTGATGAGATATCTTGCGCGAAATGTCTCACCGGTGGATAGTCATATTTGCCAGCTATTGTCGAGATAATGCACCGACTCCATCCGGGTGTTGAGTTGGATATACTGTTCCAGATCATGGCGTTTAACCACGTGCTTCAAGTATCCTTTTATTTCGGCCTGGGGTAGATATCGAGTCTTCCATGGATAAGTGAGTAAATCTTCCTTATCCCAACTATAGCGAAAAACTTCGCTATGCGTGTCGCTCGTTGCACCCGGATATCTGTTCCAGTACCATGTACCTCCAACTTCAGGAGCAGCCTCGACAGCTTTCACTGAGAGACCAAGCTCACGGAGTTTGTATAACTGGTATATACCGCTGAACCCTAACCCAACCACCATAGCATCAATGTGTTGCTCCATGACAGGCTCTTAGTATTGGACTGGCTAAAGTAAAATCTCGTAGGTAGTGATAGAGTAAATTATAATTGTAAAGTGGTGCGTGTGAAAGAGATCCTTCATGTTCAAATAATTCCATCCATGTTGCGGCATGTTCAGCTTTTATGTTCGTCGTTCACAGAGCAGCCTTCGCAATTGGCGATCTACATAGGAGTTGCCACTCTAATTTCACATCAGACCATTCGTCTTCCTCACCTTCGAACGGATGAACTGCAAAATCACGCATACAGTTGAAACACGCAATTATTCAGCCACTGAATTACTCACCTGTGCAAAGGCAAGAAATGCCTTTGTATGGTTACGGTGGTGACGGAATGAAAGCGAACCAGTATTTAAAACGGGGTTTGAAGTTTTTCCCAACACAGCAACTACTGGAATTGGAATTTCCCAGTAACAGTTAGCTCACCAACACAGTGCAACACAGATTTCTAATGATTTTGCATATAGGCACGTATAAGTTGGATGCCTAAATATTGATCAGAGGATGTATGCTCCTCATCTTTCATCTCTCTTATCATTAAAACATCTTTTTAAATCGCCTAATTCTCAACATGCCTCTGCAGGCGGTCGCCCGGTATCCGCCACTCATCCACCATTATAATGATAGGCGCATCCCAACAGAGTCAAGGGCATTATTTGAACAAAGCTCTGCATAATTTCATCCTGACGAACAGCTGCTTGGGCATTCTCAGAAAGAAACAATATTCTATCGCTATACCTTTGTCCACACTTTGCCTTTTGCCAGATAGAGCTTTGAAGCTCCGTAAAAGGCGCTTCCTACGGCAAGCATAACTCCAGTGAAAACTTGCAATTTCCAATAACTTCCTCCTGCTGCAGTGATGAGGGCCCCTCCAATGGGACTTCCCGTAAGGGCTGCTATAGACATGAATGCGTACATTGCTCCTGATCTCAGTCCGATTTCGCGTATGTCGGATATTTGGGCCACCAGGGCGGGACTCATAGCTGTATAGGTCCCAGTGCTAAGTCCAAATAGAGACGCGAAGACTATCGTAGTTGCATGGGAATGTCCAGGTAGCCAGACTCCAAAGACTAAGATTGTGGATAGGCATGCGGCAAAAAGGGATACGTTGAAGTTTCCCACTTTATCAGCTATGTATCCAGGGAGAATACGTCCAATACCGCTACATATAACCAATAAAGTGTTAGTTTACTGTAATATTGACTGCGTTGTGCGCATTGATAGAGATATAGTCACGTACCTTGCCCCATTAAACATAGAAACTAGATAACCCGCGAGCTCTGGCGACATCCCCACACTTCTACCATATGTAACCAAGAAGGTTATAGGTATGAACATACCCATAGAGTAGAAGAATCCAGCCATAGCCAACAAGAGGAAAGGAGGATCTTTGAATGCTGCAAAAAAAGATGCAACTCCGAAGTTCTTCGGCTGAGGGCGTAGGCGTGATCGAACTGTCAAATTGGTTATGATCAAGAGACCCAGCATCATAAACGCGCATGTTCGCATTGTCCAACCAAACCCAATGATGGGTATAAGTCGGTTTACCATAATAGGCATCACGACTCCGCCCATGCTGGATCCACTGGCGGCGATGCCCATTGCTAGAGCACGTTTCTTCAGAAACCATGTTGTGATACAGCTGAAAGAAGGGTAGAGAACCATGGCCGCGCCAATGGGACTGCAAATAGATTGGGACAGAATGAACTGATAATATCGAGATGAAATGGATGCCATCATTAACCCAAAAACATGGATGGTACTGCCAAGGAGCAGGAGAATTCTAGGACCGAAATGGTCAAACAGCTGTCCTACAAATGGTCCCTAGGCAAATATGAGCATCGGAGCAAGTCAAAAAGAATAGTGGAAATCAGATTGTATATCAACATACTGCAAGGAATATTGTGCACATAGACACTGCTGGAATCCAAGACACTGTACTCGGCGAGAATGACGCCAGCTGGTGGGTTTCATAGTATTCTTGGAACACGCCGACACCTTTGAGAACGATCAGCCGTACGATTAGTAGCAATGATGGCATGAGACATACAGTTCGTCCATCCAAAGCTGATAAACAGACCAAAAAAAGCTCCCAAAACAACAAGCCATGCTTGCAAGCCTCCATCGGGAAATGACTGAGCGTCGTTGGGCTTTTCTTCAGGGTTAGGCGGCTCTTGACGAACCTCCATGAGAGATTCAGAGGCATGCCCCTTGGAGTCCATTGCGTTAGTTGACCTCCTAAGCATTGAAACCAAAGTATATGCAAACGAAGCGGTGATGTGAAAGATATAGATGGAGGAGATTCGGATAAGGCGCCCATTTCCGGACGCGGAAATCATCCGCGCCCTTTGAGAATTTCGGACATCCGAATTGCCCAGGTGGCCCAACCACAACCGATTTCGCTGTTTGTGCAAAGTATCATGCATAACCGAATTTCCAATTGCATCTATCCTACTTCAGTGTGTTATTCCTCTTATAGCGGTTCATTTTATTCAGCCATCAATGAAACGAGAATCTCCGCGGACCACGACCGGCATCCGAGCATCAGTCCAAGGAGCCAGTCTCTCAGTCGATGACTCATAGACAATGGCTGCCGGGGCGCTTCGGTTTATTTCTTTCGCTGAATGAATAGGAACCAATATCAGAACCATTGTGTAAACAAAAACAATTATTGCCGCGCATTAAGGCTGTTGACCTGTACAATACATCCAGAATAAATATATCGCGGCGAGTATAATTCCATATCTCTTCTGCCACCTACCTAGCACACTGTGTGCATATAGCTAAAGAGAGTCTGAATTCCAAGAAGTCTATAGCCTATTCGGCAACCAACAGATATCCCTCTATCGCAGCTGGTTCATATACCTCTACTGCGGCAAAACAGCATAGGCGGCGTCGGCACGCGATTGATTGAACCGCGTGCGTTAGCCGCACCAAAGGCAATATTGTAGGTAGATACTGTCGGATGCCAAATTTGATTCATGAGAGTACCGGGTAGGCGCGTATATCTGCCCATTTGAAAGGGGATCACTTCGAGACTCACCGACCAACAATACATAAGGTTTGCATATTCCGAGAATAAAAATATATCCAAAATGATCCATTTTTGCAATTTGACAAGTAGCGGGGGCGTGAACACGTGGATGAATGGTTCATAAAACGGATAGTAGATGGAGTTAATTGCGGTGACTTTTCTTTAAATGGCTGCTGTCTTGTCTTGAAGATAACAACCAAAGCAGTAGAATATTAATATCAGTCCCACCACAACACTCCCCATGCATTATATAGAATAATTATGGAGCGGAATAACCACCGTCAATGATAAAATCGGCTCCAGTTGCGTAAGAGGAAGCATCAGAGGCTAAATAAAGATAGATGCCCTGCATCTCCACGGTCTCGCCAAAACGCCTAAAATTGTTAGACATGCGTCCTCGGTTCTCGGATAATTCATCATCTTTACTTACCCCATTGGGATTTTATCTTTGATAGAGTTCATAGTCTCCTCGGCTACTGTCCCTGATAGGCCAGTGCGTACGTATCCAGGAGATACGCTGTTGACGCGAGCGAACCCAAGCCATTCAATCGCAAGGGATTTGCCTGTGGGGAATAAGTTTCAACATACCAAAAAAAAATAAAGAAAATGATTTCAAGACCAAAATGACGAGTGGGCAAAACTTACATAAATGAATAACGTGCGCTTTGGAGGCATTGTATGCCGCCTGACGCCGAGGAATGTTGACAATACGCCCTGACATACTCGCGGTTGCAATGAAGCTGCCGCTTGAGTAATTGGTTAATTTTGATCCATCTGTCGTTGTGCCCTCTACCTTCTGGCGGCGAAAGTGCTTGCCGGCAGCGCGTGCGCAGTAAACAACGCCATCAGCATTGATCTTCATGAGATTGTGGTATCTGCTAATGTCCGCATCAATGAATGCCTCATCTCCCCAGGAAGTACCCGAATTAGCGACGAATATGTCGAGACGTCCACCGAATTCTTTGACAACTGTGTCTACCGCCGCTTCCACTTCATCACATGATGTGACGTCTACTTTATATGCTCTGCCTATTCAGTTCTGGGTCAGTCGGGGAAGACGGGGATTGATGTCGAGGGGAAGCGTGTGTGCATCAAATTTGGTATCGTTACATTTGACATTGAAGGCTTTCTCAATGCTAGCAGCCTTCTCGATAGTCTCGCTATTTGTGTTGTACCAGATGGCCACATTGGCACCCGCTTCAGCAAAGGCTTTGGCCGCAGCCAGGCCAATTCCTCCCCCCGCACCTGAGATTATCGCTGTCTTGCCTGCTAAGGAGAAGAGTGCCATGACTCCATTATCCGCTGGAGGCACCGTGTTGTTGCGCCGAAAAACGCCATTCTGAATGCTTTCGGCCATGGCTGGTGTCTTTTTTACAATATTGTTGATGATATAAAGGTGATGTTGGAATATGATTCAAGTAGTAAGGATTCGGGTGAGCCATATTGTCGGTATTTTGTATGCTCTAATGCTCTGATTATAGAATGTGGAGTGCGCCAAAACGAGACTTGAGATGGGTCCACTAGAAGCTTCCGATCTCGCATACAAAGAGCCTCACAACTTACGGTTCTCATTCTTTCTGCCAATGTCTGCTATACAGTAGTGAATAGTCTATCTAATTACGTATAGCGTTCAAATTAGCCCACGTCACTACCAATCGTAGTTATTAGGAAAAGGCAACGTTACATAAAACTGGGACAGTACAAGCAGGCTTTCTGCCCATAGCATCATTTGGGGGTCAATTATGGTGAGCCATTAGCAGAAGAGAAGAGAGCTTCCAGCATAAAGAGCGCCAGGGTTTCCAGTGTCAGAGAGTATCCACTCTAAAACCGCTCTGTTCGTAACAAGTGAACGCAGACCGTTAATGGGATACCAGTTTCATATTTAAGCTTACTTAGTATCTCGTTACCCCCAAATCCAACAAGGGTGGATTGTCGTAATACTATCTGCTCTCAGAAAAACTGCATCTTTCGTGACGCGGAAAAAAGAAAATTAACTCTGTCTTCTTGCTGAGGTTGGGGTTTGGATTCTTGAGTTCAGATTCAGTATTTCAGGTACGGTCTTCAGGCGGGAGTACTCTTTCAATCTTAAACTCAACGAACGACAGCACCATTTCACCCCCCAATCTCTCCATGGAAAACGAACTTTTAGAGGTCGCTCATTTGTTTAATTTGAAGGCAGGTCGATTAACGTCATGTGAAATCTCTCTTGTGCTGTAGGCACTCTGAAGTAATAAGTAGCGATTATGTAATCACAAGAAACCGAGGATTCACTGTGCTTTCCAGCTTTAACCTCGATGGCCTCATTGGACGATTAGTAAACACATCGCAGGATACCCGAGGGAAAACAGTCAGCTATGCGGTGTGGTCCGTTTACCTCTCAGATGCCGAGAGATATTCCCATATAAGTGAGGGCATGGCATGACGTGAATTGCATCGCTTTTGTGGAGTATTCTCTTCATCAAATTTGTCTTTTCATGCTTCATCTACTCTTGCAATCTCGCTGTAGTTCACATACTTCTTTTCCTTTCTGCAAACAATAATCACAAGAACAGCAATGTCCCCCTTACGAGCAGACGTTTTCACAACACCGTCCATCCCTTTCGTTATTCCAGGCGGGAAACCGGGTCAACAATCGCATTGGTCTCCTACAACTGCCACATTAATCTCGGGAGAGCGCGAGGCGATTCTTGTCGATGCCCTTTGGACAGTTCAGCAGGCAAATAATTTGGCCGACTGGATTGAAAGGACAATCCCTGGGAAGCGACTCACAACCGTCTACATTTCTCACGGACACGGTGACCACTTTCTGGGCCTTAAAACTCTCCGCAAACGTTTTCCTGGCTTTCAAACGTTGGCTACTCCGCGTGTAATCGCTCGAATGAAGAAAGAGCTTGAGCCAAAATATTTCCAGCGTGCGTGGGGAAATCTCTTTCCCAATCAGATTGACCACGACAGCGTGTTACCAGAGGAGCTTGGAAATAGTAATATTTTATCGCTCGAAGGCCATGTTCTGCAGGTACATGAAGCTGGCGACTCGGATACAACTGACACTACTTTCTTACACGTTCCTGATCTCAATTTAATTGTCGCCGGCGATATTGTCTACAATGATGTGCATCCATTCCTGGGGGAAGCAGCTACGCCTGAAAGACGCCGTAGTTGGCTTGTGTGTCTCGAAAAGATTGCAAAACTGAATCCGCATACGGTTATTGCAGGGCATAAGAGAGATGGAGCCGTTGATGGAAGCAACAACGTGCAGGCCACAATCGAGTACATCGAGACATTTGAGAAGATGCTTTTACAGACCAAAGATGCAACTGAGCTATTCCAAAGGATGTCTAAGAAGTACCCGACTCGCATCAATCCGCAGGCACTGACAGTATCATGTCGGAATGCATGGTCAGCAAAGAAGAAAGCTGAAAAGACTGTAACTAAGCTCTAGTGACTAAAGAGATATGTACGCACTGCCAGGAATGAACCATGCCATGCATACTTAGCATGTGTTACACTAATTCTTCATAAGAGTCTTTAACTGTAAAGCGAAGTGTATATACATCTATTTACGCAAATATCTCGCTCCATTCTTGTACCGTTCTCTTAATAATGTCTCCTACATCCAACTCTTCGTCTGACTCATCCAGTTTGGCTCCGGTGCTATTAGCCTATGCATTTCTTGTATGAGTTAGCTTTAGGATTCGCGAATTGAAGCTTTCTGTAGCATTGAGGACATTGAAGTCTTGGTGCTCTATCGCATACGGCGAGGATCTTGAGCTTTCCAAGATTCTAAACCCCCACCATGTGCAGAAGTGAGATCTATTAAAACCCCACCTGTAAATACTCCGTACATTGCGGGGTAACTTCCGCACAGCGTGATGAACCTGTGAATGCAACAATTGCTGTTCGGTACAAAGAGCAATTGAAAGACCGAGTCAACCCATGAAGCGCAATGCGGAGAATACCGGGGAAAAAATTTGTCTTGTGTACTTAGATACGACAAAAGAATGACTAGGAGTCGGTATAATTGCACGTATTCATGGGAATTAATTAGGCAGAAGCGGCTTAGCCTAGTGTCTATTCACGCCCTTAAACTCTTCGCTACTTGCGATATTTTCTAGAGACACGCAGTGCCTAACAACTCTCTCTCTAGGAACACGTCCCGAACAGTTGTAAGCATGGATCCTCCTGAGTTTGTGCCAACGGATCAACAGATCAAGGCTTTCAAAGACTGGATTCAGTCCAAAGACTGCAAACCCCGTATTTGGGACGCTCAAAGATGGTTTCAGACCTCTCAACAAATCGAGAATGTGTCCGAAGACTCTCTCGACGTGATTCTTGGCCCGCTCATTGACGAAGCTATTGAAGATGCCAATAAGGCGGTTGAAGAACGTAATAAGGTGTTTTCATCCATTTCTCCATCGTTATGCGAGTATTTTTCATGCACAATACCCACGATCCGTAGCTAACCATCACGCCATGTCAATGATTGTAGGCATTATCATATCTCAAAGTTCCTGGCTTTGGACTCCCATTGGGGCACATGCCGCCCGAAAAAGCGCGTTTCCCCGTTCTAATTGGAGTTCACGACTATGATTGGAAAGCCGCAACACTTCTCATACGCGAAGTGTGTATGCTGAAATTTATAGAAGAGGTGACAAACAAACCTCAGTGGTGGGAAAAGGTATTTGATGCCGATATCGCCAATAAGTGGAAGCAAGAGGCTTTACAGATGAACTGGGAAGAATACCGCACTTACGCGGACTTCACACCTGCTATGGCAGATGCGGTAAGTCTGTATCTGATTCCCATGGAAGGTCGTCCAATTGATCAGTAAATGCCAGTGCATTGATGAGCTACGGAACAAAGCGGACTTGTTCAAGAAGACAGGGCTCATTCCCATTTTCGACTACTCATCCTGTGTCATAAAATCTGACACACTTGTCCCTGAAAGCTTGCGGGATGCCCTCCGCACAGCAGCTGCGGTCCTTGAGAACGTCCCAGATGAAGAAAAAGACTGGCATCCGGGCAGTACCCATAAAGTCCTTGATCTTGTCCACCCATCACTATGGCCATTCATATACGGCCGCACTCCCGTATTGCTCGATAAGCGAATCAATCTTGAGAATGCATTGAACCACTGTGGTGTTGGCACGGTTCTTCCGGCACCAAAGCCAATTGAGATTGCTGGCCCGGGGAGCGATTGGTCAAGCCCCTTGGAGAACCCGGTTCCTTCTCTCTCATATAAGTATCAGTGGCTTCCATGTGACGTTGTGCTAGATGGTCAGGCTGCAAAGATTGACAGCTATATAAACAACTTACACCCAGTGGAGCACGCGAATTTATACCCCATCATCGAACGCTTCATCGAGAAAGCCCTGCCAGCTTGGGATGTCATCTACCGATGGCCGACAGAATTTGAGATTCAACGGCTCAAAACGAAAAACGCTCGATCGAAATGTACAACTAGCGAAATTTGCAATCAAAGGTATGCGTGCGAGCCGTGGAACCGGCCGCTTGACGAGGGCGAGCCGCAACGCGATGAAAATGAACCCTACACAGAAGAGTATCGTTCTTCTGAACGATTCAAGCGTGACATGGCATGGCTAGTCGAGACTCACAAGTTGGATTTACCGGAACCAGTTCCTACAAGCGAAAATTACTTTCGACTGAAGCCATCGGATGTCAAATCGAGCGGCTTCTTCAATGGCGCATCTCGTATCCAAGTGATCGTCAAGCTTGCCAATGTCCACCTTACACCTGAGGATCCAGATTTCAAATTTGAGGCATCTCAAGAGCTTGCTGACTGGTATACCTCTGCTGCCAATGGTAGCGGGAATGATCCGGACTTGGACGGTTCTTCCTATAAGCCGAGTTCTTCGGAGGATTCTCCATCGGACTCTGACTCCTCATCCAGTCAGGGTCGACCTTTGTCTCTGGACCTCCCTGACTATCGTAGCATATACGTTGACAATGATCCTACCGAGTTCGAAGGCGGCTCGTGGCATACTGAGGGCATGTTGAATGAGCGTATATGCGCGACTGCGCTTTTTTACTACGACTCAGAAAACATCACCGACTGCCATTTGGATTTCCGCACACCGGCTGATCGCGAAGAATTGGTCGTCAACCTCAATTATGAGCAAAGCCAACATTTTCCAATCGAAAGAACATTCGCCATCCCAAACACTAACCGTGATACGTTGCAGTATGTTGGCGGTGTTTTGACTACAAACAGTCCCTCCACGGGAGACGCCGACACTCGTGCCGTTTTCTTTCCAAATCTCCTTCAACATCGTGTATCGCCGTTCCGTCTCAAGGACCCGACGCGACCAGGCCACCGCAAAATACTCGCCCTTTTCCTGGTTGATCCAGCCATTCCGGTTCTTTCCACAGCCAATGTGCCACCTCAACAGCGTCACTGGTGGGCTAAGGAAACCCTCGTTGAAGAGGCTCTGGCCGCACGACTGCCCAACGAGTTGACAAAACTCATCCTTGATGAGGCAACTGGGCTGCCTTTCGACTTGGATGAAGCGAAGAGCATTCGCCTTGATCTGATGGATGAGAGATCAATGAAACAGGACAGTACGGAAGAGCAGCTCCATATAGCGAATTGGAACTTCTGTGAGCATTAAGAGTAGTGCCAGAGGCCTTTGAGGAATCCTTTGGGCTATACTTTGTACGATTAGTGATTACAAACAGAATGAGAAAACTGGTGAGCTTTTAGCTATCAGTAACATTTCCTTTACCCCGAAATCTTCGGTTACAATATTGACGCTCTAGAACGTCTTGGTAAAATGGCGACATCCATTTGGCATGTACACGGAACACCAAAGATGACAATTTTGTTTTTGTAAAATAAAATTGTCGCGCTCGCATTCTCTTTCCCGCTCTGAAGTATGGAGTACGGAAGGCCAACTATTGAATGGTAGCCGCTATGGCGTGATGCGCGCCATGGAGGGCTCTTTGTCGTCTGGTGGAGTGCGTATAAGTTGGGCGCCCAACCGCTACCCGGGCCGGGTATCGTTTCAGTGACAGCGGAACACGGCAGGGAATCCATCGAGTTAAGATGGATTCAGTATGTAATTCCATTTGAGATTCAATATTGAAAATGCATCGAGACTAAGGCCGTTTCTATTTAGAAGTAGAGTAGCGTTGAAGCTGACTACCTTATGTACACATAGGTCCCTACATCTTTAACTAATGAATGCTCTGGCAATAATGCTCCAGAATAATGCTGTAATACACATGACAAAAGAGCGGACATTAATCAGGGGTATAAACTTTCTTTCATTAATTATTCGTAAATATTTACTGCTACCAGAGCTCTAAATCATAGCCCGAAATGCGTATCTAGCTAGTGTAGGTGTTTTATCCTTGAGCCACGTCCTTCCAGAAAAGTGGTGGAGAGATAACTCAAGTCAAAAAGATCAAAGTTTTCAACCTTTGGAGCATCGATAGCAAATCCATTATGGATGAGATTAATAGTGTCCACGATTGTTGCGCTCTACTCGGCCACAGGGCAGAAGTCATAGAAGCCGTCAACATGGTTACCCCACCATGAAGGGAAGGGAACCGCAGGGCCACCAGCCCCAAAGACTGCAAAAGAAAGGATGAAAAGCACTGTGAGACTGGCACCATCAAAGGCACCAGTGACCAAGTACGAGTAATCCCTGAAAATGCGAGGCTTGTAGTTTCGGAGATAAAACTGCGTGAAGAATCCAGCAGCAAGCTGGCTCCAGATAACGCAGGTTTGAGACTGGTTGTATGGGATGTAGCCAGCGTATTGGATGAACTGGGGGAGGTTGATATCGTTTTTGATATCGAAGCCTCGGATCTTGGGAACGAACTATCGAGATTGTGATTAGCGTCTTGTAAGACCAAGATGGCGAATAATATGAAAAGTGTGTACTTACGTAAACGAAGATGCGGTGGAGAGCAACGGCTCCAGCACCAATAGCCAATCCGATGGGCACCATCTCGTACTCTGCGCCAGTCTTGTAGAGATACTTTGCCAGGGCCCAGGAAGTAGCGTTGGTGTTGTATGACTGGATAGTTGCACCACTCCATGAAGCGTTACCGTTGCTGTCAATGAGAAGTTCGCGGTTGCTGTTGACGATGGAAATCATGACACCATAGTTGACGAAACCACCAAGAATGGTGCCGTAGATTTGAGTGAGGAACATGACACGGGGTGGGATTTTAACTAAGAGAAGAAGTCAGTGATTTGTTGCTTAAATTGTCTGGAGACTTGTGACATACGGTATTCGCCCATCTTCAGGTCATTGCACAAGTTGACACAGTTGGAGATAACGTTGTGAGACCAAGCAGCAAAGTACATGTTGCCGACGGGGCGACCAGGAAGCATCAAACCAGCCAACATCTTGGACAGGTTGTTGGTGGCAATACCGTTACCATAGCGAGAGTATAGAATGGTACTCTGTTATCAATGTTAGAGACCACAATATTTGAAAGCGCTAGAATGGAACTATTTACCAAGGGTGCGATAAAGATGCCGACAATGAGGGCGACAACGTAGGCCCAAGCAGGAAGGGTGATGTTCTCCTTGATAACGACAACAAGACCGAGAACAAAGCTGAAAACGAGGACAGCAATGTACCACCACCACGGTGCCTCTTTGTAGTGCTCAGCCATATGTGCGTGATGTCGGTCATCATATCGACCTTCCCTCGAACTTTTGTATGCCTTCTTAACATCTCCACCCCAAAACAGGAAGCAATGGGCAACCAAGGCACCAATCTATACAAGTTTTAGTTGAAGTCGTAGAAGAGATGCAGGACGATGATACAATGAAGTATCATCGAAGAGGGATACTTACAGCAGCGTTGGCCATGAACATGGCATATGCGAAGCTGCCAGTCAGCTTAGGAATACCATACTTCTGCAAAGCACTCTCATCGAGCACACCGCCAACAAACACCTCTGAAACAGGGTACTTGGTACCGTTCTCGGATCGAAGCTGCGTCGACATAAATGGCTGGGATTTAGCGCTCCATGAATTGGTATAATAGATGGCGAGCACCACCGCGTAGCAAACAATGAATCCAGCAGCAGCATGGGCTTGCAGTGTAAGAGGAAGAGAGGTGTTGAAAGAAGTAATCTAGCCAGTGTCAGCTCAAGTTTACAGTTGCTCTCGGAATTATGATTGCCTTACGTATTGCCAATCGAACGAGAAGCTAAAAAGTCCCAATCCTTCGTTGTTGGTTGCACCACCGAACAGGTTGGTGAGGATAGCAGCCTTTGATCCCGTGGCGTGCATGGCGGCCAAGCAGGGGATAGAGATGGAGTTCAGGAACGGGAAAATGTACGCAGGGAAGAACTCGTAAATGAACATGCCGACAAAGCTGTACCAGAAGAATCGGAGAGGCTTGGAACCCTTCACAGTTTGCCAATGAAGTCCTTGGAGGGTTTTGACCGTGGGAAGAGTGCTCCAGTAGACTGCTTCGACGTGCCATACGGCAATCGGACGCAACACACCGCAGATACCATAGCCAAAGAGTCCAATGGAGATGGTGCTCAAGACGACGGTGGAGGCGCTCAAAGGCAGGTTGTAGAAGAGATCCTGGGCAGTGAAGACGGTGATACTGGCAGCAGCGTTGGAAGCGGAGGTGGCTGTGATGGAACACACAGCGTGCTCCTTAAGATTCCATGGCCCAGGGTTGATGAAGGTAGCGATGGTGATCCACAAAGGAGGCTTTCCCTGGCCACCCTTGGCTGTCCATCGAGCCCTGAGTTTGTCACCACGAGGGAGGAACGCAGCCCAAGCATTACCAACGAAGTACGCGATGAGGACGATGAAGGTTCCGGAGATTGTTGCCGCGGTTGGTTTGAACTAGATTCAAGGTCAGCTGGTGTTTGACTTGCTGGTAGAATTTGAAATTGAACAGAACGAACCTGGTAGATTTGACTCATGACAGCTTGAAAGGCCGACAGACATGTAGCAAGGAACATGCTTCGGAACGTCAAGGCGGGCTCGCCATCATCTCGCAGCGGTATCAGATGAGCCGCTGCGTCGGCACCAGTAATAATGATAACATCATCACTAGCATTGTCCTTCTCATCGTAGTCGTCGCTGTCCAAAGGAGGAGCAACGGTGATCTCAGGGTCCGAGGCACCCTTCTTCTCAGAGTACACCTCATTAACAGCGACCTTCTCATCACTGATTTCGTGGGTAGGGGTCCTGCCCTCCACAACAACGGAGTCGTCTGCTATCGAGGCCGTCATGGTGGATGATAGCACAAAGCTTAGAAGAACAATCACCTGAGGAACTCAAGACAAAACGCCGCGCCAAACCAGGCTCGAGGCCGTTGGCAACACCCGCCTCTATATCACTTTCCATTCTCGCCATGCCAACCACGATATGTGATATCAAGGTATCATGGAGCAATGGTTCCATGTTTTCGGATTGCTATGGGGTCCAGGCCGGTGGTGTAATGCGGGTGAGAATTTGTGCCATCAACAGGCTAAGTGCTCTAGAATGCTACCCAAGCAACACTACCCATGTTTGGGCAGGTACTTTTGAAGACAAACACCAAAATGGCACGGACTTTCCGCTTCTGGCTAGCAATCGTGTTAGACGCTTGAAAGGTCCCGGGGGCTAGTTTGGTAGATAAGGTTATGTAAGTCTGTTGGACCACGGTCTAGGACACTTAGATAACGCAATGTGACGGCAGACCTCAGAGTGATCGAGTCTCCGTGTAAATTGCGCGCCCGGGGAATTCAAGACATCCAACGGACATATTCGCGCATCATCTGATGGCCAGTGTGCCGTTGGGCAGAGAGGGGAGAGGGGAGCAGAACCAATCCAGTAGTGTATCCCGGGACCTTTTCGTTGCACCATCAGGTGAGCCGCTAAAGCGGCGTTTGCGGAACGAATATTGCCTTCATGTAAGGGCCCTTTGAGAGTCTCACAATTTATCTCACATGTCAGGCTGACTCGTTTAGATAGACGGGTACAGATATGCCTTGACATCGGAAGTTGATTATTTGAACGTCAACAGTAACTTTTCATGGCCTCTGGTTGGATGATGATTCTCTGACCGCTCCCAGCTGGTAAAACATATGCGCTAGACCGGGCATCCCGATCTTTGTTTCTCTTGTTGAGGCTTCCAGTGACACTCCAGATCTCGTCTTTGTACATGAGCAGGCTGACTGGTCCAAGCTAACAATGCAGCACATCTAACTTGGGTTACATCTCTCCGCAATTGCCACACTGGTTTGGGGGTCACCCTTGCCACCTTGCCACGGTCAGGAGAATACGGATGTTGCGATGCCAGTGACTAGCACGTTGGGCAAGTTTCTTGTTTCTACTGTATCTGACGGGAGTAATCGCATCCACTGGCTAACACTGATCTCTGTTTGTCTATTGGTCTTATCGGGCCGCGGAGGACTTTTGGTATTCCAGCATCCGAGGCCATCAAAAGGTCCCATCCTTCAGCGTACGACCAGGGCAAGGTCAGCCATGTGCTAGATTCCCAGGATGAGAACATTGGTCCCAATTATTGCCGCATGCCCGTAGGATTCGGCAGATTTGCGTTCAAATTGGCTTAGGCACGATGCGTGTTGGGTCGAGACGCAGCCTATCAGTTGTTCTGGATTATGGCGCAAAGCAGGAAACCTGGTCGAAATCCTGTGAGGTTGCACCAACATCCGAAGCATCGCTAAGAATGGTGTTACCCATCAATTAAGCTCAGGCTCGGAAGATTACGCTATGTACCTATGAAAATTTCCATCAAGCGGTTACCTATTTATAACTTGCTTGAAAGGTCCGTCAAAGGGTGAGGAATGCAAGCTAACCATGGCGAACAGCAAAGATGCGCTCTACACTGACAACTCCACCCAACAATGGATCGTGCTTAGACGCTGGCATCCAAGACCATATCCAAAAGCTATTGAGTCATTATGTATGAAATGAAAAGCGTATGTCGAAAATCTATGAGCATTTGCTGTAGGAATAGAATCAGTTTATGGACATGCTACCATGGAATCTGCCTTTCTTCAACTTTCTCCACCAATCTTGGCCCAGACAACGCCTATGGAAGAGATTGAATAGCCGTGGCAAGATTCGTCGCTCACAATTTCTTGGTTTATCATGTCATTCCTTGGCGTGTTACCCCTGGTACTGTCCCAAGTCCTTTGCCTCGAAGCGAGTGAGGCGAAATGATTCACAGCATGCCCTCTCAACTCCCGCAATCCGAGGGCAAGAGGGGTAGCTGTTACACCATTCAGCTATTCCAAACAAGTGTGCTACCACGTTTGCCCCTTTGCCACTGGAAAATTGCAATTTTCAGTCAGTACCATGCAATCTTCGGGGAATAGGGTTGGCTGGTGGTGCTATTGTCTCCGTTGGCTGTGTGAGTCTAGTATCTCGATAGCAGTAGAAGTCATGTAAATCACGCGTCTTTAGGAACTTATGAAGTAGTTGGTACGCATCCTACTGAGTATGGTGGTTTGAATAACGGACATTTGTGGGGGGTCATCGTTGATGGCATTTGAAAACCACATCAGCTGAACTTTACAGGGCTAACAGTGAATTGTTGGTGGAAGATGAATATCACCAGTGCATTGCGGAGTATGGTACAAGCTCCATATGGGTATCCAATACGATTCACCGCATGTCAACGATTCATCTATCTTGCATCTTGATAACTCTAGGGTGGGAATACACTTCTCGTTTTGTTCGGCCATCCACTTCCCTGTATGTGACTCTCCGGGACCGCCGCCGTCTGGACTCTTTTCCCATCACATCTCTCTATCTTGTCATTGTAAATTGTGCAAAGAATTGCATTAGCTATTAACCCGTCGGTCACAGCGAAGACGTTCTCATATTTGACATAGGACGCATTTGTCGCCTCCAACCCAGGGCCAAGAGTTGGCTTCAACGCATCGCATTGGTGGCTTGATTACGCTCGTATCTGTGCTTTAGCCAAGAACGATTAGTGAGATTTAGGTCAAAAGCCAAGATATTCTGGCCCCCATGAATACCCGCATGCATATTGGTTAAACCCCCATTGGGAATGGGTGCTTTTAAAAAATACATCTGCAGTACTCCACGCATCTTGTCCTGTAATCCTTGCTCTTTGCTCCATTTCAATAGCTACATGATTCGTATCAAATACCCGATGTGGCAACCATGCTTATCTCTGGTGGTCTACCATGTTTGAAGAATAGCTGTGATCAATACTTTAGATGCTGCTGGAAATTTTGGCATGGCAACTTTGAATGGTATAATTGAAAAGAATCATTGGGACAAGAGTGTCGTTATATCTGTGCCTAGCTATCGCTTTTTAACCTATCCCGTCCTGGCTGTGGTTAAAACCGTCGGGTATGCAACCCGCCTGCTCTTCATCTCAATCGCTGGTCAGGCAGCCCTCTCTCCATCAGCGTTTGCTGCGTATGTATAAAATTGCTGCTTCTCTGAAGTTGTACGCTTGGAGAAAGTTTTATCAAGGGCTGCAATAGTTCTGCCATTCTATATTTGTGGCCGACAACATGCCATCGTTCTAAAGGCGATGAGGCACCAATAAGACACGAAACTGGGACAATAGCGGCTAAAATGCACAGCCTTGTTTTCGAATCCTAATTAAGGCATTCTATGTTATATAGTTACCATTGATTGGCTGGACATAGATTGAGATGCAGCACGGAGCCGATCTACATACATGGCAGAGGGAAAGTCGGCCGGCGCCGCCACACCGGCATCTCCACAATCACAGCTGGCTCTCGGCGTTTTACAGCCGAACTGATGTAAACAATAAGAGCGTAGACTTGCATATATAATAAAGTAATTTTCAGACATGTTTGTTACGTCGATATATAATTTTGACATTCGGGATACATCGTTTCTCATCTTTGCGAGCAAGCCGATAGCTACAATGGGCTCCTATAATGCTGATTCCGGCGTATTGACTGCCTTGGCAAGTCAACTACGCCTTTCCGCCACTCTGGAAATCAATGAGCTTGTTCATCGGCAAGCCGCCAAAGGCCACAAAGTTGTCCATCTGGGATTTGGAGAAGCCACCTTTCCCATCCAGCAGAGCGTTATTACGGCCCACAGGCAAGCTAGCGATATCACCAGCTACCTCCCTGTGGCGGGACTGATGAAATTGAGAGAGGTATATATATTGGTACCGGCGAAGCGCTTGTTTTCTCACGTTAACTCATCAAACAGGCCGTTGCTGAATTTCAATCTCGTCGTCTCAATCATACGATTCATTCACGCCAGGTCGTAGTAGCTCCAGGATCGAAGCCATTACTGTTTGCACTCTTCGATATTCTTCAAGGAGATGTGCTTTTACCACGACCGTCGTGGGTTAGTTATGAGCCACAAATTCTTCACGCGAGTAAAAGAGTCTTTTGGGTTGAAACGGATGAAGTCGATCGCCATACCATCACAGGTTTGAAGCTACTTCCCACAGCTGGGTTATGTGAAGTTCATCTAGCTAACGAGTTACAAAGAATCTTCTCTTGAAACGGCATTTGAAAGAGGTGTAAGCGAAGGTGGAAACCCTCGAATTATGCTCATCAACAGTCCATCCAATCCGACCGGTCAGGCCTTTAGCCAACACGACATTGAGATTATCACTGCTTTTTGTCGGCGCCATAATATCACTCTCATCAGTGATGAAATTTACGCAGATATAAGCTTTTCAAAAAATCATGGCGCTACCCCTTGCTCGGCTTCTCAATTCGACGACGGCCAGAAGATCTTAACCGGCGGACTTTCTAAGGTACATATTCCTTCTCATGAAGCAATTGATATGGAAGGTTTTTGACTAACACTTTTATAGACTTATTCTGCTGGAGGATGGAGAGTAGGGTATGCGATTTTCCCCAACAACGAGTTTGGAGAAAAGGTGCAATCAGCAATATTAGCTTATGCTTCCGAATGCTGGTCTGCCGCCTCCGCTCCGGCACAAGAAGCCGCGGCTGTTGCATTTGCCACCAGCACAGAGATGGACTTGTATCGCAGTCAAGTTGTGGCCTTACACAAGCGATGCACGTTGGCCTTGTATAACGCCTTGCGTGAGTGCGGTCTTGCGGTTGCAGAGCCAAAGGGTGCTTTTTATGTGTATCCGTCTTTCCACCCTTATACGCAGCAGCTTGAGGCTCTTAGTATTTTCACTAGTCAACAGTTATCGCACTGGCTTATTGAAGAGTGCGGTGTCGCGGCTCTCCCAGGATCCGTTTTCGGGGAAGACGATAATGGGTTAATCGGCGGCCGCTATCGCTTGCGAATGGCCACAAGTTATCTCTACTTTCAAAGCCATGCTGAAAGATATGAGAGTGGATATAAGACTTTGGCCTTAGCTTCCGACACGAGTAACCCTTTAACGCTACCGCTGCTCGATGAAGCCATATTGGCAATACGGAAGGCTGTAGGAAAGCTCCGTGCGACGGCATAGTTCAGTGGGCGAATAGCTTACACTTCTGATTCTACTGGTGAATAATTAGAAAATTTCCTATAAAGATATTTTATATAATTACCATCTACTTGAATAACTCATTTGTGAGCAATTCCGTTGAGTTGATGGATGGTAATCCCTCCTCCGTTACTGACTGGCCTGGTGGAGCATCCAGACTAAGTTCATATGGAAACATATCCCAAAAGGTTTGCGTAGGATCCTGACCCATGAATTCTTTGAATATGTCAAAATAGTTCAAATCTTCCGCCAAGTTCAAGTTGAAGTCTGATGTATCAGCCGTGAAAATTTGATCGGATCCCAAGGTATTCTCCGCTACATTAGGATTTGTCGAAAACGCTGGGCTGCGAGTGGAAGCGTTCATCGTATGGGATGTTATGCTGGCAGAGATTATTCTCAGCGTATCATTTGCGAGTAACTCGAATTGAGAATCCAGCTTGGATACTAAATCTTCCCGTAGTCTTTCGTTCATTATAGCGAGACAGATGGAGCAATTCCTAGTCCATGAGTGGAGGTCGACAAGCAGAAATGGCGCCCCAACATGTGACAGAAGTCGTCGCAGCCCTGTTCTGGCTGTTACTAGCATCGTCAATCCCGCGAACAAAACTCCTTGGACTAGCATCCAGGAAAGCGGTACGTTGGTAACTCGCAGTACTTTTAGAACATCGTCGATATAGCTTCCCGCAGATCTAATGCATCGCTCCAGGGACTGGGCGGGAGGATTTGGGCAGAGTGGACTCGGTCTATGTAGAACGAATGTTGTGCCATGATAAAGGCGCTCCCAGTAGCTTTCAAGGGTTGATGTTAGCAGATGAAGCCTATGGTCAACAACACATTTGTTCATACCTATAGGGATAGGGATGTTGCCCTTCTGTATGAGAACTGAGTGGTATGTTGATGAGCCACTCATCTAGCTCTTCTTGTAAATTTGAGATCAATATTTGAGTTCGTTCAGTCGACATATTTCTGTTTCGATTATTCACACTATATATTTGAGCCACGACCCTGCTTTGGATCTGACGATGTTTGATGTGATGTAGGCTAAGAAGGTTCTCGCTCGTGGGCCTTGGGAGCTCAGTAGCAATATGTTCTTCACCGATGGATGGTGGCCGCCCAAGGTTATAAGCAAGACTAATTTCTACAACGTAAATGGTCCAGAATAATCGGTTGCTTTCGTCTTTGGCGGAACATGACTGGTCCCTCGTTTTGGGTGTACAATGCAACCCCGTTTCAACGGCCATCTTTGTGCACACATTAGTAACACAGAGCTTACAGTAGAAGTTAATTACACTTTGTGAGTGGATTACTCCAAGTGTAAAATTGGATAGAAAGATGGGAGAAAGCCCATTGAGAGAAGGGACCGTACATACCCTCATCGCAAGGCCAGCCAGCTGCCACTGGCTCGAGCCAATAGACCCATAAGAGCTGTAGATCGAAATCAAAACAATTATCTGTATAAATCTGACGCTGGGGTGCAACTTTTGAAAGTTTTCATTCATTAGTTGCAAAACCCGCATACAAAGCGACACGGGTGACGGTCGTGGAGAGGATATGCTAAACATTTTCTCTTGCTCAGGTTGCCCGCGCATTTGTTTCAGGGTGTTTTCGGCATTGATGGCTCCAAGAGCCATCACCAAATAAAAAAGCATCATATCTGTGGCAGTTTCAGGTTGTCGACGATATTCCGAGTTATCAAGGTCAGGCCCTTCGTTATGACTTGATACCATCATATCCAGATCATCGGAGGTTAGAATGGGATATACAGGCAGTATCCACATCTTGTACGATTCTGAAAAGAGATGAACATCGCTAGAGGAGAGTCGTAACATGGGGCTGACGATGCCTGTATCCGTGTCGCGACCGGAATCTGCGTGCTGCATGCTGGGTACAGTATTCGGCGAGCTTTGTGTTGTGATGCACGACCGCGCGAGCGCACTTGTATACGCAGCGAAAAAGGCGCCACTGGAAGGGCCAAGGTATCGCATCTCTCCAGTTGCATTTAGGGCTAGCATACCAATATCTGCAGCATGGCCGGCTTCAGCTGGAGCATCTTGTATGTCGTCGCGTGTGTCCGAAGGAGTAAGAGGTCCGCTTGGTTGTCGTGTAAGACCTTGCTCAGGGCCTGAGACCAAGCCATCATGGGCTGGTTGCAGAGGTGTCCCGGTTGGCACGTCTTTACACTGGAGATGGAAATTCCTGTAAACTTCGTCTTCAAGCCATATAGTTCTCTGTCGATAGTATTTGAGTTCACTACCATCAATTAACCGTCTGATTCTCCGATGGTAAGCTGGAATTTGAACAACTATTGCACATACACCAGGCTATCTCCCTTCCTGTGCCTTGTGTAGGGTTCGCAGTTCACCCCGGCTTTGTCGCAGGTTCGGCATCTCGGGTACCCAGAGCACTATTGCTATGTAAGTTTTCATGCCATGTTTATTCTACTGCCTTATCCTGGCTTTCGGGTTTCTTTTCCCTACCCGGATCTTTTTACCGTGACAGCGAACACACGCCTTAGCGGTCGCCATGTGTGTGGAGATAGAAGGGTTGTTGTAAGTGGAGAGAGCGGCTGGGAATGAGTTTCACATATCTGGTATGTCTGACAAGTGAAAGTGCAACGGAGCAGCTGCCGGTGATGAAATCCGATGAAAGAATGAAGACTTCAGGCAACTCCTGGGAGAGATCGATGTCACTGACAGCCAGGTCGAGTGGGCCCGGCGTTTTTTCGCCGAACTCTCTCCACATCATCGAGCTTCACACTTGCAAGCCCATGGACAGAGTTAGAATAGCGCAGGGCATAACACGCTAGAGATGACTATGGCTGGATGGAGCTTACACTAGGTGATTAATATTGGGGGCCAATGCTTGAGGACTCTATTCAGACTCTCTCTATTCAGTGCTTAGAAGCCTCAAGTATGCTTATCATGTGGAACAGTGCACTGGTATACAGTATCTATTTCTCTAGTAAACCACTATAGCATATTCAGTGTATATGTCCACTCATAGCATTGTCCATCTTCAAGTTCTGTCGCATGTAGCACTCTTAGTTGAGTTGCGCAGCGATCAAACTCTTGAGTGTCTCATCGGTAATTGGTTCAATACCAAGGAGCGAATTATCATTGTTGTCATATGCGCAGCCATATTCCTCGCCTCCAAAGGCAGTGCCGATTAATACGTTCCCAATAGCTTGGAAGCCGCCGTCTCCAGAGGCGACTGCATCGAGGCCTTGCTTGAGAATGTCCGATGCTTTGATATTGCTAACGGTCCATGTTATCTCCGGCTTGATTTCTTTTGCAATGTCATAGATTTGTTTCTGTGTCAAAATTGTCGCCGAGACGTAGACGACCCGGTTTTTGGTCTCATCTGGATTCTTCAATACTCCCGCAACGGCCGTCCCAATACTCGCCAAGGGGGAAGTGCTGATCCTATTATTGCCTTCGTCCATTAAAGTAACCGAATGCTCTTTAAAGTTGACAACTGCGGGAGTCATCAACACGTACTCCAAAAAGCTTCCAATCGCTACAATGGTGTAGGACAAAGCACCCGTAGCTGCCTTTTCTTCGAGGTACTGCCGAACGGTTGCCAATGTGGAATAGAAGGGATAGCCTGAGACCTTGGGGCTAGTCGTGCACACTCCATAGTCCGAAGGAATAAATCGTTGAACACCAGCGGCAATTGCTGCATCGATTAGAAGTTTTTGGGCTTCTAAGCCAGCTTTCCCAACAGTCGATACCATAGCATCCTGATTTTGAAGTGCTGACGTCAAAGAGCTCACAGAGGTAAAATCCACCTCTTTTACCGTGATTTGGGAATCGTAAGCTCCAGGCTTTTGAGAACGTGTAAGAACCGTAACATTAAAGTTAGCCTGAAGGAGCGCCTTCAAAACATATGATCCAATGTTGCCAGAGGCCTATGCAAATTAGCTTTCAAACTATGTCTTCGAAATAGCAATCTATTCTCTTTACTCACACCAGCAACCGCGACATTTCGAATTACAGCCATGGTGGATGGTTAATCGGTCGAGACTTGTTTAGAAATGAGTGCTATTGTGTAATGAGACGATGAGCTGTGTGAAAAGTGCCTTGAACATCTGGGAATTATGATCATTTTATATATTCAATCCGATTCAACGTGAAAAAATTCCCTCCGTAACTTGGTAATCTCAATCAATTACACACGACAAGTCTTCGTGAAGCCATTCCCGCTATCCGCTAATATGATTGACTTAAAGCCCGACGCCTCCTGCGGCAATTGTCCGCAACCATCCCCACAGGTCGGCAATAGACCGCAAGCCCGTATGACTAATGCGGCCCTATATATTATTTCGCGTCCGCATGTCCGCTGATTGAGTTCGGGACTGTCAATGTGCGCTGGACATCAATCCGCAGGATAGGGATTTCAGGTACTTTATCTCGGGTTTTCCTAAGGAACTCATTATGAGGTCAACGGATAGGGCACAGAAACCCGCCAATGCTAGGAAGGCGTGTTTACGATGCCGCCGGTCTAAGAGGAAGTGTGACAGAGCACTACCAAAATGTCTTCTATGTACGCGGTGAGTATTACAAAACCGATTTATAACATCGACAAATGTTTCTATCTATCTCGTAAACTAATAATTACGTGGCCTTCTTAGTCGACAAGAAGACTGTCAGTATGAGACCATAACCTTGTCGTCTTCAGGATCCGTGACATCCCTTACCGCGAATACGACAATCTCTCCGGATGAGGCTCTCTGTCCGCAACGGATCAAGGCCGCTATTGTCGGAAAATTGCGAGAAACTGAGCCTAAGGATGCGGCGCTTGCATATTATCGGACTATGCAGCCTTGGTTCCCTATCATTGCAGAGTCAAAACTAGGCGACCAACTTCCGGCCAATTGGGATGATGCAACACTCGATTTCACTTTATTGTGTTCAACCATTATGGTAATTTGCACTACTCCAGAATCAAGCACCTGGATGAATAGCAATGATTCTCTATTGAAGGATCTGTACCTTTCTACCAAAAGCTGGATCGCATTACTCGAGGGGATCGGAGTCAACTCAACGGAAGTTGTTCAGTCCAGACTATTCCTTACAGTGTTTGAAGTCACACACGGGTTATATCCTGCAGCTTACATATCAATAAGTGGGGTGGTGAGAGCAGCAGAGATTCTTAAGAGAGGTAGGGACTTGGAAACTCGCTCGAGTGAGCCCTCCTCAGAGGAGGAACGGGTAGAACTCTGCATGACGTGGGCAGCGATTAAGGTTATGGATAGGTGAGTTACACGAGATGATACACTACGCACCTTGACGCTATCCATAAAAAAGGTAAACAAGGTACTTGCTGACAGGTTTATTCAGATATATTGCCATCGAAAACGGCAAATATCCTCCAGTCTCTAGACGCATCCATACCAACGAACCCGATTTGCCTTATTCGGAGCTCCCATTCGCCGTTTGCCCAGTTTTCAGGTCTACTCCCTTTTCACCTCAGCGTCAGTTTTTACGGTTATACGAAGCAACAAATCTTCTGGACCGAGTTCATTTAACTATCTATGAGCCGACACCGCGAATTGCATTCAATCTTGAAGAAGGAGCCCTTCTGGTAAACACATTAGTGTCATTGAGAACTGTGATACTTGGAGAGGCGCCAGAAGACTCAAGAATATACGCCAGTGGTCTTCTCATCTGTAATATGTAAGTATTATCCCAATTCTTGGAGTGATCAAGATTTACAAGTTGGTAGTGGTCTTCTTCTCGTATACGATAAATGCGACAGAGAACGAACATTAAATTATAACATGAAAGAACACTGGATCGCAGCCACTCTACCGTTACAAAATATAATTAAAGACGTATCCCACCTAATTCAACCGCTGAATGATATCGACGACAACTCCCTGGACAGTCTCCCGCCATTTGTCCAATTTCTGATGTACAAAGCTGCAAAAGTTTTAACCAATTCTATGAGAGATGAAACCAGCTTCAATACGAACATTCAGATTCTCAAGTCATTGCGAGATTTCTTGAATCTCATGCAAACACGGTGGCTTGCTGCAAGTAAGAAAATGTAGTTACCATATTATTGCATCACATGCTCACTAATCTTTAGGCCGTTATTTAGGCCTCTTAGATGAAGATACTACCCCAAGAATCTTCAAAGCGTTGGAAAGAGAGAGATTAGAAGATGAGTCATCGGTTTCTTCATAGTCAACTCGACGAAATGATGAACAGACTGGTGGCTGCAATTTGATGGCCTCTGCTTAGAGATGAACTATCGTTATAAACCAATGGACTCACGTGTACAATTAACTTCACAGAAATACCATCTAATGGAGCAATTAGGCTCACCAGAAGTGTTTTGCATTCATTCTTTGAGTCCTCTAAAACATATGTACTCTCTTTCCAGAATGGAACATGGCGGGAAGGAATCCTTTGTTCTCATCAAGATTCTCTACAGCGCTCTGGAGAATCTTTGGCGTCTTCTTGAGGACCGAAACCGCAAGATACTTGTCCATATGCTTAGCTTGCATCTCAAAAAACTTTTCATAAGCTGCTAAAACAGTGTAATGACCAAGTGATATTGCCGCCTCTTTTGCATGCTCGAGGAAGTCGTCGAAAAAGTTGTCTTCGTCTTCATCATCAACGTCGGCGACATTGGCTTTTGTATCATTGACAGCTTCAGTGCTTGTCGAGAATGGGAACCTCTTCGAGAGAGGCGACATCGGAGAGAAACTCTTGGCTGTCTCGAATCTCTGGAGTCCCGCATCGGTAAGCTTGTCATAGCTATCATTTGCCAGATTTGTAGCTTTTGACAGCTTCTCTTCACCTTGCTTCGCATTTTCAGAGCTCTTGATGTATGTCTCCAGGATCTTACACATCTTTCTCTTCTTGCGGTCCATGTATATCTGCCACGCACTCATGAGTCCAGGTTCCACAGCAGAGTTGGTAAAGTCGATTTCAGTAGCAGCTATGCGCTGGCCATAGAATTGATGCGTTGAGCCCAATTCGAGGAAACAGAGAAACCACTTTGCTCCCGGAACTCCAGAGAACCGCGCCAGTACCCATTCTCCAGCAACAAGCTGAAGCTGTGACTCTTGGATATAGTCGAGCATTCTGACGACTGTTTTCTCTTCCTTTGTGGCGCGTATGTAGTCCGTCGTATCCTTTTCTTCTGCTTGTTTGTCTTGGTTGCCTTTGCCAATCGTGGTGTTTGCGACCAAGTTCATTCCTCCTTCTACCACTTGGTCCACGCTTTGAAGCTCGATGCTTCCCTGAAGCTTCTTGGCTCTGGTGGTTTCCTTAATGATCTTATCTTCAGTCACCTTTTCTACGTCCAATTGCGTTCTCAAGATGCGCTGTTCACACGCAAAATGCACGGCGACATTCGCAAACCCGGTGCTGATAGTGCACCAACCAGAAATCTTTTGCTTCGGACTGGTTGCCTTTGCCACTTGCCGCACCAGTTTCTCCCGGTCAATCATTGTCACAACAATTCGCTGGATGTCAAAGATGCCTTCAATTCCAGAGCTATTGACGATGATCGGGTTTGGACACGCCAGGTTTTCGGCCGTAATCTTCTCGCCGTCGTCACTCATCTGTCTCTCCAGTCCCTCAGGCTCAATGACGTTGAAAGCGATGTCTTTTATCTTCTTTGGTAGAGGATTTTCTTTTTCGACTTGTGATTTCTCGGCATCGCGCATAACCCTCATATACTCAGTCACGCCCGAGTCAAGTTGTTTCCATTCAGGCTCTGCTGGCGCAGGCGGTGCAGGCGGCGCTGCGGGCGGAGGGGGTGCTGCTTCCTGCGGCACAGCTTTCTCCGATGTCTTGGAGGAAAACTTGCCGAATCCTGATTTGATGTTTTTGCTTAGTCCAAATCCTGGAAGACTTGAGGTCACTTTCTCAGAGGAGGACTTCAGGCTCGGAAGAGACGGTGTCAAATTGAGCGACCAGGAAGACTTCTCGTCACTGTTCGTTGCATCCTTCGAGCCGTCACTCTGGTCGGATGCTGATTTCTTAAGCTGCGCGCAGTGTAACTTGACATAAAGAAGAATTTTGCCAATGTTAACCAGCTGTGGCTGAAGGTTCTCAAAGGAAGAGTTGGTTATGAACGATGTTATTTCTCGCACCCAATGCAGAGGTATACTCTCACGTCTCTTGTCTTTCACGCAGTCTATCGCATCGCGGAGCATTTGGATGATACCATGATAAGTGACCATCGTCTGTTTTCGGTCCTGTCTCACTTTTGCTGAGATCATCATATTGTATCGCCGACCACGATCTTCATCAGTCCCGTATGCCTTGTGAGACGCGGGATACATGGATCGACCACGAACAGGGCTTCCCATCTCTGCTCCCGCCCAATTGAATACGGACACATCATTATGGGTGACGATAACTTCGTCCAAAAGGCGAGCAAGAGCTTTCGCGTAACCTTCCGCATGGAACGATGGGAATCGAACACCAAGAATACCCATGAGAGCATAGACGTGGTCGACTGGAACAGTGGCAACTCGACTGCAAGACAGTTGCAGAACGAGCTGCGCGGGGAATCCAGTGCGAGCGATTCCGCTTTTCCACGTTGTGAGTGGTCTCACGCCTCCAAATTCGGCAATAAACCGCCTGTCAGAGACGATGAGATCACCTACTTTCGCGACAAGACAAAGTAAGAGGAATTTGATGACTTCTTCGGTATCATTCACATCACTCGAACTTGCATCGCTATATGGATTAGGCAGGTGGCTTTTCTTGAGCTCTGCTAGGAGACGTATTCCACCCTCGTCTAATCCGTGATGTTTGCTTCTATCCAAATCGGAGGCCGCGAGATAGACAGCTCGTGAAATCTCGGATGTAGCGGTCTCTACCGTCATATTGGCTGGAAAGCGAAACCCCAGAGCATTGAGTATAGAGATAAGCTGTATCGACTCTCTAACTTGCTCTGCTTCGATCTGGTAACTTGTTTCCCAGCGGCCACCGTTGTTGCTCTCATTGACAAGTCCAATGTCTGTTTCTCGTAAATACGGAATAAGAGCGTTGAAATCCCCAATTTTCCACTGAGAAAGCTTTGCGTGGTGAATGACTTCTGGTGGGCCTGCGTAGATGTTTGATTCGATTCCCTGGGTATGAAGTTCGATGAATGGAACTAGGGGATATATATCCCCAAGATTTTCAATGGGACGACTGAGAGGCGTCCACTCCGAGTTGACAAAATATGTCATTTTGCTCATGACTAATTCCTGTAACGTCCATGCTCGGCTTGCCCACTCAATTGTAGATTTGATCTCTTGGAAGCTCGGGATGTTAGGAGTTGCAGCCGGCGCTTTGTCTCCGCTGTTCTTCACCTCTCTCCCAAATTTGAGCCAGTCGTCAATCGCGTCAGCTTCTCGCCAATTTGTATCCAAATGCACAAGACAAAACTCCGCATTTGAATACCAATCGCCCATCAACGACAAAGACTGGGATAATTCTCCGTAATTCTTCTTGTCGATACAACAGGTGTCAGACCAGATGTAGCGAGCCCCACGTCTCTGGAAATGACTTGTCCGGAATATTCTTTGCGCCTCTTTCATCGAATTGTGTAATTTGATAGCTGACTTCCATCTCTGTAGCCGACGGATCAACTCATCCACTTCATCACCGAGGCGGTTGCTCTTTTGGAAGACTTGAGTACGTTCCCCAACAGCCTTCTGCTTTATAAGCAAATCCTCAAAGTCCTTCTCTGCTTGGGCGTATTCTTTCTCTGCCTTGCTAACGACCGTAGATGTGGTAGCATGATTCGAGCTATCTGGCTGTAGCATGTCAGGACCACCACTGACGATGCCTTCCGCAGTTGCAGTAGGAATTTCTGCATTTTGTGAATCTTGCGTATTGCCGTCAACAACTTTCCCGGCGCGGTGGATTATGGTGTCAAACATCTTCTTCTCGATTTTACTCAGATCAACCCGTGATTTCTTGGAATCTCGGGATTGCCGGGCCGAATTCATTTTCCATTTCATTTCGTTGGCTTCAACCTTTCTCTTAATAAGTTCTTCCACGCTCAAGCCCTCCGATTCTTGTTGCAAGATCATCTCGATTATTTGTTGTTGGTCGATTATATCGAGTTTACACTGCTCAAGAACCAGAGAAATATCATCGCTCTGGGCAGCTAGAGTCTCGATATTGGAGGCAGCCCCTGTTCTGGTCCTTATGCGCTCCATATGCTTCTCCCTGGCACGCATAAAATGGGCCAGGGTGATTTCGTCTCCTTTCCAACGATGAGACAGTATGCAATATGAGTCAAGATGGGAAATGTTCCACGCATCGACTATGTTGCCAGTATCAAGGTCGATCATACGTAACGGCCGTTGGGGCCGCTCCGTATCTGGAGCCTCGAGAAACTCAATGTCTTGCAGGGTAGAGAGAGCACTATCTTTTGTCCGTGTGAAAGTTGGCTTGAAATCCGGGACAAACCATAGGTTCAAGGCTGCTCGGAGCTTCTCTGGACTGCTGCCGATATCATCAAAGATCTTCTTGATCTTTTCAGGCGTGATATCCGTGTAGTTGCTCAGGTCAGTGACCCTTGCAATCTTATCGGATATACTGGTCATCGAGGCCATGGTGATCAAAATGGATGGCTAGTACCAGCCTCTTGGTGTGCAAATACCCAGGAAATGAAAGGATGACCACCGTTGTTTTGTTTCTCTGAAGAAACTCCAACGTGGGCTTCGGGCAAATATAATACCCCTCAAAGCAATTGGGTACATGCGGCTGAATATGTGATGAGGTTGTCCCGCGAATTGGGGCGCGGAGACAGAGCTGGCAGATGCGCTAAGACGTCAACTCGATTAGCCGCAATTGCCATAGATGATAAATCAGACCTTTATCTGAAGAGCAACAAACTCATAGCCTATAACTCTCTGCCACGTTGGTCCTTTGTGTTGCATTTTTTCAGCTGGTCATCATTTGTTGGGTCGCTTGGGATACGGATGCCTTGGGATGCCTTCCAGCTGCTATGTCATTGGCGCCGTTGAAGAGGCGCAATTAGCCTGCATCGGTAGGCTGTCTTTATTCGGAAATAGCTCTTGGAGAGCCCGGAAATGCTCGTACATATGCAGCAATGACGGCCAACTGGTGGGTCAGTAGGATGGATCAACCTGCTGAATGGTGCCCCGAGCTAGCCCAAGGCTCTCGTTTCTAGCGTGTGATTCAGGCAGGATAGGAGGAGTCAAATTATCGCCATCACTCTCCTTCTACCGGGGTCTCTCCCGAATCCCCAGCTTCTTACAAAATTCCCAGAACTCTACTCACAGCCCGAGAGGAATCTGCAGTGTGTCCTTCATGAGAACTCTTTATTTTCATCATCTACAACCTTCTACATATCTTTAACATGGCGTCGTACCATAGAGTTCTAATGACCTTTGATAGGTCAGTGACACAAAAAAGTGTAGAGTGCAATTAGTGAGTATGTATTCCATAATCTCATTTATATGCATTCTAACAAATCTCCTTTCTTTGACAGTGACATTCACCCTTGGGATGTGCTGATAGATGGGTCACGATGGAATGGAAAGATAAGACTCATCGGCTACGTCGATGTGTTTTTTCTCATCTGTTACTCAGGAGAGTCCCGCTTCGAGAAGGGCATCATTATATACAGTGAGTCTTTCCCACTCGGCAATCTATGATGATTCCAAATGATACGCAACTCTGCTCACAATCTATTTAGAGGATGATGAGATTATCCAAAAGTTGATGGAAAGTGCGGGCGTGACACCAGAAGGTCTCGGCTTGCAGCTCATGAACGAAAAGGAAGTCAAGGCAGCAGAAGGTGGACGAAAGGAAGGTACGTGAGATTATTTGAGTGCTAAACCTTTCAGCTTTCGCAAAGGCTCATTTCCTGAATTATAGTGTTGAAAAAGTATTTCGACTTCCAATCAGTGAAAGGAGGTCTTGACTACACAATCACAAGCCTCGGTCATGAAGTGGGGGTCAAGACGGAATACGATGCCTCAACTTTGAGGAAATACGTCATCAAAATTCGCAAAGGCAGAGATTCTATAATGAAACGTAAGCTTTGCTTAAATACTACCGTGTCATGGCAACATCTAACGAGCGAATTATTAGCGAGAGTTCGGAGAGGGGTCAGTCAACATGACCTCTTCGACCTCATGCACGACGCGGTTCGGTTGGGAATCATCACGCAAGCCGAGCTTATCGGTCAAATCATTGGAAAGACCATTGGCGGATCGACGATGGAAGACGTTACATCGAAATATCTTGATGCTCTAATTGGAGCGAGGAACTCCAAGAATGTTGCACTGGAGGCTGACAGACAATGAGCCGCTGCTCCGTAGATACAAGAGTAGAGTACCACACGTAGAGCGGCTTATATACAGAGTATGTACCTATATTGCTAGACTCTCATTATAAATTGACTTCTGGGGCAATATAAACAGATCCATTTATTTTATCCACTGGTTCAACCCCGTTCCATGATGCTGGTACTCTTGAGCCTCAATCATTATAGAGTTGCATGTCATGCCTCCACTCCCACTCTTGCGGTGGTCACCAATGTGCGCTCTGTCACAAATTACCAGCCAATCACTGAGCCTTGTAAGCTACCTTGGTCTCAGAATCAACAACTTCATCACCCAATAGATCTTGCCTCTCGTTTGTCTAGCCACAGGCTTCACTCAGCTGCGTTCATTTTAGCCGGACTAACCAAAAACGAAAGCTATTCGGTCGCATTGCAGCAGCGACCTTCGCCGTACATCTCTAGCGCTCTTAATGACAGACTCAATTCCAACATTTCGTAGCTTCAATTGGCTGTAGCTCAGTCGAAAGGCGTCGAGCCTTGTCTTCTTTATTACCGAAGTGAGCAAAGATGTTTGTGCGATACCGAGATCATTTTTGATTGGCATGGTTTGGCGGGCGCAGATTCTTTCTGTCGACTTGGACCAACGCCATATTGTCCTTTACCCACTTACCGCAAGTTGTTACTTTATGAATAGGAACATCTCTATGACAAAAAAATCGCAGCATTGTAAGACAATCTACGTACTCCCATCAGGATCGTTGCAACCCTACTGTAATCGTCGGCATTTCACCGTGGAAGAAGAATTCTTGGCGGGGATCGCCAGAGGAAGCGGGGTGGTAACAACACCAAAGTTGACGTGTCTGGTGGGTATAGCTGCAGGACTATTGCCGGCGATTGGTTGTGACAGGCCATGAAAACTTGGGGGCTAGGCTGGTGAGGCTAACAGTTCGGCGGCTAGAGCTCATTGCCCCTGCCAAGCGGTGGACGAGTATGACCAGATTGATTCACGTAGGCTTCCTCCTCCATGACCAGTTCTCACCCAAACCATCTTCTGGCCTCATGCCGGGGCGGGAAGTAAAGGGCCTGAGCCAAAAGACAGGAAGAGGCCATCGACAGATGCTCATATTACACCATGTCTTCTACCGATAATACTGAGCTGATTCTTGCCATTGTGGCACTTATCATTTCTATTCTAGCCTTTGTTATCGCTATCCTGCAAGCTCTCCAGCAGTATTTCGCGTCGGCTACAGGATATTCTTCATGCAGCGAAGCTGTAATAGGGAAATGGTCGCGATTCTCCAGGCGCAGTATGCTTTGGTCTGAGTTCCGCATCGAAGTACATTTCGAAACACCCGTCTTATTTGTCGCAAGGCCCGAGAATACGAGAGGGCCTCTCGGAAATGATGAGGATTTCCGTACAGAGGATAGGAAAATTATACGCCTTGACGGCAGCCACGCAAATCTCAAGTACACATCAAGCACCGAAGAGTTCAATGCGCAGCAAAAGAAGAACAAGCAAGAAGCCATCCGCACAGCAGACAACGAAAACGCAACATGGTGTCACTTGCTGATGACTATCTATCAAATGGAGAATGAGTCGCGTTCTTGGCAGCAGGAATCGCTAGGCTACCAGCCGCCCTTAGATCCATCGCCTCCTCACTCGTTGGTTGTCTGTATGCAGAGAAAGCAGCGAGTCTGGGATAGCATTCCACAAGGCCTCAGTAAACCATATGCCACAACCACTATCTCGCATCTAATCGAGATCGCCGCTATGCTTGGCATTCACTGGAAGAACTTCGATTTGGATAATGATCGCTATCGAGCTCAAGGTAACGGCTTTGTCCTGTATGGCTCTTACGTCGATAATTTGGGCATATCCTTTACCTTTCAGAAACAAGGCCGAACCGTATTTGGACAAAATCGCCTCATTCCAAACCACGACATCAAGCAATTGTGCTTTGGTTTGGCGCCGACAATTCTCCATCGTGAAGTGCTCGTCAACGTCGATGGGGGTGAAGATCATGCAACCTTGCAACTTGGCACCTTGGCTGAGATTGCTGATACTCTAGCGGAGTTTGGCTGTGATAACAACACGATTGGCTACTTTAGAAAGAACGCCGAAACTGCTCGTCATAGCCATCTATTTCCTGGTATGTCGTGCTCCGATAGCTGCTACTCTCTCCATAGCACTACAAGACCCCTAGAATGATTACGATGGTGAAGTATCCGTTTTGGCTAATTGTACCACAGTTCCCTTCGAAATACTAGGCATGGTTGGTCAAATACTTCATATAAAGGATACTGCTTTTCGGATGCTCCCTAATCCCACAGTCTATTACTGGGAGCCCAACACATTTTCCCTTCCCACACTCACCCATAACATTGTCGCTCTATTAAGGGTAGTTCAAACACAGACGGCCCGTACGGAAGAGAGTGATCAAATTTCTGAGATATTGGATTGGTGTGATGACGTTGCGGAAAAAGTTGAAAAGCCGCCGAATGGATCGATCCATACCAACATCAGCGGTACGGCAACGGCTGATAGGATTTCACACGTGCGGGGAGGCATAGAGCTCTGTGATCAATACTTGAAAGGTGCGGATATGGTAATGATTTACCAAGTCGTTCGCGTACACATCCAGGAAGTATTGGGAATGTTGAATCAGAAACCGGGTGACGAACCTGAGGATGAGAGCCATGATTCCATTGGCATAAGCGACTTTGATTCCGCCACGGTTGACGAAAAACATCACATCCTAGCACGATTATACTGCACATCGGTACGACTTAACGTCATAGAAACTGTTTACAAGCAGCGGTCACAGTACAACCAGAAAACAAACACTCTTGTGGCGACTTCGGAAGACATGGCGGACTCGGAAGCCACAACAAAACGTGAGATTAACAAGATTTGGTGTGCCCTCATATTCCGAATGCTTCACTGGCTGCAACTGCACGACTTTCATAAAAAGGACATTCAAGTGAGCAAGGGCGATGCATATGAGAGTCGCACACCGGTATACATACTTTAGGCTGTATATTTGGTCAGTGGTAGAATAATGTCATAGCTTAGCAACGAGTGATGATTTGAACGTTTCCTAATTTTAATTCGATTCAATATTCGCTGCACAATGTACCATCTAATGATAAGATACTCAAGAAAATACAAGCTAAAGTGGGTAAACCCATCAATTCAGCAGCTCAGTAGTTATACTGGTTAGGCTCCACGGTCCTCTTAACGATTATAGACCACTGAGCAATCAAGAAGAAACCGACAAACCCAATCAGAGATATGGATAGGAGGATAATCTTGATGGAAAGAATAGCCAGGTTTTTCCAACTCGCCCATGTAAAGGTGTAAAACGCGTCGGAGATTGTGGCGTAGCCTCGGCCGCCTAGGATCGAAGGTACTACCTTGCCATCAAAAGATCTATCAAATGGAATGATGGCGTCATCTTCAATCGGAAGAAGAGATGCTTGGATTCGCATCAGAACAACCTGGCTGGGAACAATGAAACAGATGGATCCAATAATGGTGACGAGGATGACAAGGGCGCATTTGGAGTACAGGACCATATCTCCGGTTGCCATGTCCATTCTAAATTTGTATGTATTGTCAGGCATGAGAAGGTTGAAACAAGGCCAGTCGAATCCCATGGACGAGGCTACCCAGTAGGGCAGCCACCTCGTTATCTCGACCGCAGCCCAGTGAATGACGACCGCTTTCCATGTTGCGCTAAAGGTGCGTCCAAACGAAGGCACACGTCTCCAGAATGATCGGGGGCTTGGCTTAGAGATGATAAGATGCAGCCAAAGGGTGCTGAATTGAACCATGGCAAGTGCAGGAAGAAGTCTCGACAGACGGCCAAATGGGAAGGGGATATAACGAGCGGCGATTACAACTGGGAATGCCGTCACGGCACTCTGGAGTAGAGCGCAAGAAAAGCCACGGAAGTTGGCCATAAAGCCGTCGGTCTCTACCAAAAGGCGATAGATGGCTGCTGGAGAGGACGAGTTTATCCGACTGGGATTGTCGACAGAGTTGAACTCCGGAGCCCGCTCGTCCGCAACATTGCCAAGTCTGATGGGGTCGTTTTCTCCTCGCTTCTTGTCTTGCACAATAGCAAACACCGGATAAACACGGGGCAAGGTGTAGTTGAACTATTTAACCAGCGATCTCATTAGTTACCATCAGAGAATAATCATCACCGTGAGGCAAGAGATGATAGAATGCCACAGTGACTCAGGGGGATTACAAAGCACGCACGATAATGAAGAGAGGCAAGAGAACTGCTAGGTCAACCAGCAAAACAACGCGCGACCACCAGGGTGCTTCATAAGCAAAATGGACGTTATCATCATGATAAATAGCCCATTGCATCGGCTGTGTATGTGCTGCGGCAGACATTGTAACGGCGCGCTTGTCAGTGAACCATTGAAGAAACAAGGTGGAAAGGAGAAAAGAAAGTGTAAGATTTGAGATTGAAACGGGGTGAGACAGGCGGATGTCTCGTGCGTTCTTACTTGTTTAAATCCGCAACTTTACAGGGCTTAAGGGTGGGGGGTTTTCCGGCTTGTTACCTGTTCAGAAGTGCCATTTCAGTTGGCAATTTCCACTTTTGGAGAGGCGCAGCCATAAGTTGACTCACTGAACCTGTCAAATACGAGGTGTGAAACCGCGAACACGATTATTACGTGGCCTACATCCGCCGTGCGTAAGACAATTGTTGTAAACACTTGTCAACATAGTCACGATAGAGGCCAGTTGTGTAAACAACATCGAAGAGAAGAAGAAGGCACGACATATGAAAATGCCATGACAGAGAAACTTTCCGGTAATTCCGATGGCAGCCAACTAAAAGATTAAAGAAACAGAGAAAAATTAGCGTGCCAAATAAACATGGCTCGGTTGTAGTACCCGGACTGGTGTTATGGTGGCTAATTCTTGCAAAGCAGCCAAGCTAACGCGGAATAGAAATCAGCTCCCGGACAAGGAAACAGAAGCCGAGTAGCACCACAAATTTTCCTTCTTGACTTGTTTATATATGTGCGAGTTTCTTTCGATCTAGACATTTTAAGCTTATATTTTGAGTTGCTGCTTTAGCTGTTTTGGCAGCCTGAATCAGGCGATCGCAGGATACGAACGACGTAGAACCGTGCAGTGAATGCTGGAGCTTGGTTTCTTCAAGTTGAAATCGGCTGTCGCGGTGCCTTTGAGCTTTAGTCTTCGCCTTTGTGGCGCATCCAGTTTCCATATTAAACCTTCATTTGATAGATGTATATAGTAGTCTCGATCAAATGCTTAATTTTTGCTCTGAGTCCTTTCAGAGTTCTGGTGGCATTACGTTAGTGAAGTTTGTGGGAAGGACGTACCCTAAAGCCGTAGAGATACTTCTGAAACCAAAGCCATTGGCATAACTCCTAATCTCGACGTCAGTTGATCAAGGAAACATCTATGCTCTAAATGCATCATTCGAGGAAATTATGATGTCTCAATTATGTAGCAATTATGTTCCGTAATCAATAGAAATCTAGCCCTATCACCATAAGCCTAGTCCTTTTTCACAAACTGGTACTCCGCAGACCATTTATACCATCCCCGCCTCAGGTCCGTTGGCCAACACCCACTTGATAACATGGGCAAGGCTGGCCTATGAGGCAGTCTTTTTCGTGATTTTGTGCGAAAAAAAGAAAACTTACGGATTAAAGAGCGTATAAGAACGTTCATATTTATTCTTCAAGTTTCATCTATATCAACTTCACAGCTACGCAATTTTGCCAAGCACCACATAAGTAGGTTAAGCAAAGTCGATAAGCATGTGCCATTTACCTACACAGTATGGTTCCAAAGGGCCAATGTCATTTTAGACGGCCTACTCGGTAGAGAGAAAACCCGCAGGTGAGCGCTCGACTATCTTTACATTAGCCGCTCCAGTGATCTCCGAGGAATTCGGAGTACATTTAGCGATTTTGCCGATGCTGTATCACCTAGGGTAGCACAACTACATGTAATTACAAGACTGCAGTACCCGCAACAGGTTGGACAAAGGGCGCCCTCTCTTTCTTTAGTCTGGGGTACTTGTGGATTTAACGGACATTTGAGTGGCGGGGTGCAGGACAACGGAAACAGAACTCTTTCGTCATAGGACAGCCGCGTGCGGAACTGCTCCTCTTCGGAAGCCAAGTGCCGGTCTTGACTGTTGAGGCGTCTACAAAGGGAATCATCAACAGCAGGTCGCAGGGATCGGCTGCCACATCCCGGAGATAGAATGGAGTCACCAGTTCAAGACAAGAAAGTCAATGTGGTCCCCTGGTTTTGTCTTAGACATAACCCCGCAAAAGATCATTTCCCATAAAATCTGGGGTTCTCGCGAAGCGTTCGCGACGCACTGTTTTGCATCAACACAGCTGGGAGATCATAGATCAGACAATGCAGCTTTTCCAGTCAAAGAAAACGGCAGAGACGCAGCCAGACATGGATTTGCCCATGCAAACAGGCAATGTTGAAAAGGAGCCTGTGTCTGTCCAGAACGAGAATGCTGCCGTGCAGCAGCCCTCCATCGACCCTGAACTGGAGCGGCGAGTCGTCAGAAAAACAGACATGAACCTTGTGCCATTGGTCATGGCTCTATGTACGTTGCATCAAGCCTATTCTACCGCCTGCAGCTAATGTCTCTTCTGTAGATCTTCTTGCTTTCCTTGATCGGTCAAATATTGGGTATGTATGCATCCTATCACACAAAATTGCGACGTTAGTTTCTAAAAGTAGTCACATGCAGGAATGCGCGCATTGCCGGAATGAGTACTGATCTTAATCTGATTGGAGACCGTTATGATTGGTTGCTCACAATATTCTATATCCCTTACATCATATTTGAGTTCCTTGGGATAATGTGGAAGGTTGTGCCACCACACATCTGGGCAACCATTGTTGTTTTCATATGGTATGAGCCTGACCCAAACACACTTGAGTTTCTTGGGGAACTAACAGTAGTAACTATAGGGGCCTGGTATCAACTCTTCAAGCCGTCACTCATTCATGGGGAGCGGAAATGGCACTGAGATTCCTTATGGGAGCCGCTGAAGCGGGCTACGGACCAGGAATCCCGTTTCTGCTTTCCTTCTTCTATCTCCGACATGAAGTTGGCTTCCGCTGTGGAGTCTTTCTCTCCGCTGCTCCTCTTGCCAACACTTTTGCCGGAGCCCTTGCCTATGGTATCACATCAGGTCACCCTTCCATTGCAAAATGGAGGGTATTGTTCCTCGTAGAAGGACTTCCTACGATTGTCATGGCAGCTGTGGCCTACTTCTATCTCCCAGATTCTCCCGAAAAGGCCAAGTTCTTTGATGAAGATGAGAGAAGAGTAGCCATTGCAAGAAGTGTCCGCCAAGCAGGCTCTTCTGCCAGAATAGGCGGAGTCGACTGGATGGACTTTTTGAGAGGGCTGACTGACATCAAAGCTTGGTTCACCGGTGTAAGAGCATACAAATTTATTCCATGATGTTCAGCGCTGACAATTATTCTAGCTCATGTATTTCAGCTGCAATGTCAGCTTTGCTTCTCTTCCGGTTTTTCTACCTACGATTCTCTCAGAGATGGGATTTTCCGACGTAACTGCTCAAGGCTTAACCGCTCCTCCATTCTTCCTGTCTTTTCTCATTACTCTCATCACGCCTTACATTGCAGATAGAACTCAGCAGCGTGCGTTCATGCTCATCATTCTCACCATTATCGGCGGCGTGGGCTATGTCATCTTGGCATCTGCCAAATCTGTTGGAGCCCGCTATTTTGGAGTATTCATGGCGGCCGGAGGCATTTTCCCTTCCATTGCTAATATTCTTCCTTGGGTATTGAGTAAGTGCGAAATAAGAACCTCATGCTAGATGCACCTCTAACCCGCTCATCTTTCCAGATAACCAAGGTAGCGACACTCGCCGAGGAGCCGGAATCGTCCTTCTCAACGTCATCGGGCAATGCGGTCCCCTGTTGGGCACCCGACTGTATCCTTCCAACGAAGGCCCCTTCTACGTAAAGGGTCAGTCAGTTTGTGCGGCGTTTATGTTCTTTACTACGCTATTGGTCATTGGTTTGCGAATTCTGCTCGCCTGGGAGAATAAGAAGCTGGATCAGAAATACGGGACTATTGAAGAACAGAAAGCGCGAATTGCCGAGGCACAGGAGCGAGGTCAAGTTGCCACTCAGGCTGTGGCGGTAGAGAATTACGGGCCTATGTTTAGATATGTGCTATAGAGGGCGTTGTACATCTAGACTACACCTAGTACAAATTATCTATAAAGGATTGTTATTTATCCGCCCTCTTTGTACCCTTATGATACGTTGAGTTGCCCATGTACAAACCGAAAGAATGTATTGCAGCATTCTGTAATCCTGTCCAACTCCATGTACCACTGCAATTCAGTCAGGGTTAGTAAGAGGATATCCATAGTCACTTTTTAAACGATCTTTATTTGAACACATGTATTCTCTAGAAGTCTATAAGAGGTTCTACATCCACCCATCCATTCTTTAGAAGCTCCTTGTCAGACGGAGAAGCTGTGAAGCGCCCTCCGTGAGGGAAACAGAGTAAGATCCAGTCACTCTGGTTGACTTGCCCGTCCAGATGTCAGTAAAGGTCCATGTCGAGCCGGAAATACCAAGATCCTTCAATGACACGGTCACCTTCTGCGAACCATACAGCTGCGTTCCAAAGCCTCCATTGCCCAGGTCCGGTCCGTAGTTGACCAGAAGAACGTAAGCCTCGTGGGTGTTTGAAGGGCCACCAATCCATGCCTGCAACTGCTTGGCAGCGTTGCTTCCAGTTCCGGGGTTACGGGGCTGCATGGGATACTGCGCAAAGAAGTCGGCAGCAGCAATAGATTGCTTGCCGGTAGTCAGCTTAATACCCAGTGCATCGATTTGCTGCATGTCACCACCAATGACCAAGTTGGCAGCAGCTCCGAGCCAGTGGTTCTGGACAGTGGTTCTGATAGAATCATTGACACCGGCAAGGTGCTCCGGGTTGACGGTGAACAGAGCATCCATATCGGGGTAAATCGTAATGGGAACATTACGCTGTGCCTGTAGGCCGATGTACTGGCGGTAGTTCTCAATAGCACGCTGGCCGACCTGCCACGCCATCAATGTGTTGGTGCCGTAGTTGTCCAAATCTTGGTCGGTTCTCATTGATTCAGCAAGCTCGCTCCAAACAGGCAACCAGGTCTCATTGCGGCAAAGTTTCCATGAAATATCAAGTCGAATCTTCCTGCCCGACTTCGCAATGGCCTTCTGGTAAGCCTTGACGGCAGCAGAGCTGTCGCAAGCCAGATTGGCGCCGTTTGAGGGGCTACCGGGAGTCACAAAGTCCAGCTTGAGCATATCCACGCCCCAAGAAGCCCACTGCGCGACGACGGAGTCGTGCCATTGTTGAACACCGTTCTTGCTGAAGTCGAAGTCGCAGTTGATCTGGTCGTTGTTGCCGTTCAAGATATCACCGACCTTGATCTTGGTACCGACAATAGTCTGGTTGTGTGCGACACAAGGAACACCGGGTGTGATGTAGACTCCCAACTTCAGGTCTCTGCTGTGCAACCAGGAAGCCAACTGAGGGAGGTTGAAACGCGTGGTGTTGTAGATAATACGGCCGTGCTCATCAACTTCGTTAAAAGCTTGCCAGCCGGAATCAAGACTGCAGAGGTCATAGCCAGCGGCTTTAAACTCGGGTCGAGCAAGCACGCCACATTGAGTCTCAACGAATTTTTGGGTGTAGTAGAGGCCGGATTGTCCAGCGAAAGATGGCACAACCTGGGAACCGTTTTGCAGAGCCTGAACGCCGTAGGTATTCCAGCCTCGTGCGGAGGACTTGAATCCATTTCGTGTCTTGGCAGTCTTGAGAACCTTCAGAGGGCCACCGAGAGTGGCATCTGGCTGCGGATAGCATTCAGGCAGTCCGGAATCGCGGTTCTGGATGCAGAATGGTGCCGGGTGAGTCTTGACAACATCCGTTCTGGAGGGGTCGTTGGTGTAGCACGCATCCTCGGCAGCTGCCCAGTACCATTGGTTGTCGCTGTAGCCCCAAGTTGCAGTTGTAGAACCACTAAGGAGGCAGAGATCGCGAATATCTTGGAATGCGATGACGGCATCGTTGTTTTGACTTCCCGGGTTGGCTCCCAAGTTGGCCTGCTGTTTCATGAACAGATTTCCCTTGCCGTCGTCACAGTTGACCAGGCTTGCATTGGCCTCGAACTGGGCAGCACAGTCCATGAACGCATTGTAACACTCAGTCGTGAAATTGAGAGTTCCAGGAGTGTAAAGATTGCCACCACATTGAGTCTGCGCGGCCACAGGGCGAAGCAGGAATGTCCCTGCAAGAGAGATGAGAAATACAACAGTTGGCGCCATTGTGCTGAGATGAAGACTAGACACCTTGGGCTATTGCTTCCCTGCTGCTCAAAAGAAGTCTCCTTACCATCGTGACGGCGCCAAGGGCCTATTTATATGTCTTCATTTACGTTCTCGGAGTCGGCTTCTACGAAATTCGATATTCATGTTCGGCAGCTCGGCAGGACTTGCCGGTCGTGCGGTGAAATTTCCGGGGCCTGGATCTTGGAGCTGTTCTGTAGTTAGCTTTCCCCAGGGACTGGATTTTATCCGAGGGTTAATTACTTCTTCAATAGTCGTTTTTTCTAACCCGATGGATGTATAGAGTATCCAAGTGCAGCATCTTTTGTCACGAGTCTCATATCGTTTCCGGGGTTGGATGTAATGTGGAGTTTCTCCGCAAAGCCATCAATTACGCCTTGTTCGGAATCTGGGGAAATGTCCAACTTGTGGAGAGAAGCCGCGGACGATTGTTCGGCATATACTTCGGGGCGCCAATAGCTAATGAACTGAATTCACCCCGCAAAACCATCAATAGGCTGAACGTGCTAAAGGAAAAGGCCCAAAACGTACGATGTGGTTCTCTCAGATGGCCAGATGGGTGAAAGCCTAATGGGCTTCTTGCGAAGGGAGGAGTTAGTTAATATGTGCCTATATCCACTAACACGACGCGTGAATAATAAGTACCCGTGCTCGGCCGCATCCCTATATAAACGGCACTGGTCTGGTAGACCAGAATCCTTCGAAACGTAATGCTTCAAAGAAGGTTATAATTTGGGTCTCATCATCCATATACTGGTTTAGAAAACTAGGAGAAAAACAAACATACTGAAAGAGCATGTCTTGAAAAGGAAATTACCGCGGCGCGTATAGCTCTCGCAGTAAATTGCAATAGTGAGAAATCGAGAGTAAGACCTAGTGACATACCTTTGGCGCGTCAAAATGAATGAAGTAAAGCGCGCTGTACTCCGTATCTAGATCTCAATTGAAGCATAGTCTCTCCATGACTGTCTCAGAAATCCCTCCCAATAGAGACTAGAATGGCCGTTTCCACTATTGCAAAGAGACATGCAATACGAGTAGATTCTGCAAATACAAAAAAGTGTCTAAGCATTTCTCGTTGCTTACTTATCTCGGCCTGAGGTGGAGTCTGTCAACAAAACTGTTTCATAAGACTTGGCTACTTCGCATCCGCCATATAAGACGCTCTCTTTAATCTTGTGCAATTTATACAAGCCAATTAACAATTTGTTTACTTCTTGTGAAAGATATTTTTTTCAATGAGCGACGCGTAGTATACCACTTCCGGAGTTTTTTATATATCTGCATTATTTATCAGCCGAATAAGCTTATGGGGACTGAGTCGTCGGAAATTATACCCTATAATATGGCCAACAGTTAGTTGCTCACACCCAGATAGTTAAGATAGACAGCATCTTGTCCAAGAAAATCGATTTGCGGCTCTGCATATGAACTTCCGCACCGTACATACAGGCGCTAAGCAGTACTGGTTCAACAATCGCCTGTGCGAACCACGTCGTTCCGATGTTAACTTGGGGCAACAGGCCGAATCTTTGCGGCTGGACACATGGGGCATGCACTTCATGAGTCAACATTCAATCTTTTGTATCGCAGTACACTTCAGTCGTGCTCACCATAAGACATGGCATTTTGCACTTGATGAGTAGAGAAGATCAGATTTGAGTAGGACTGGAACGGATCTAATAGTCCCCCGAAGACTCATGCTGCATTGACCCCATGATTAACCGGAACGCGGACAACATATATATATATATAAACGAGACTGTTTATTTATACAACGAGCATTAACTAAATGAACATAGCTACTGCATTTGCATAGAGATATGGGAAAACCCTGTATAAAAAAAACCCATATCATAGCCAAACTTATCAAAAATTAAAAGACATCTTCTTAGAGTGCCTCGCAGCCAAGGCTCCATGATTTAATGCTTTTCCCACCATTGCTTGCGCAGAAGCTTCCATTAGATCCCGCGTATACCTTTGTCGCTGTTGCAAAATCACCGCAGTAGAAACCGTTGTGAAACATATAAAGAACAGCCGTATTACCATTGCATACATTATAGTCACTCCCTAATAGAAACACTTTTCAGTTTTCTTTTTCTCACAGTCACTGTACAGATGTTAGAGGCATAACTTACAAGCCACCCTGAGGGAGTATACGTCAGTGTTTCCATTGTAAGAATAGCACGGACCTCCACCATGAGATACATCCCATGTGAATGTAGATCCTGTGCTTGCATCACAGTTACTCGAGTATGGATATGCCTCGACAGTTGAGGAGCTGCGTGCAAAAAGTTTATTGCTATTGACTATTAGTATTAAGTCTTAAATGATAGACAGTTACTTACTCTGATATTTCTGTAATATTAGGTTCAGCAATCGGAGTAGAGAGTACTCCTACGAGTTGAATGGCAATAAGTAGGAATTTCGTTACAGCCATGGTTGCAATGTAGTAAATACTGCTCTACTGATTGGGATATTAGATACTTCAATGTGTAGGTAATGTTTTGTAAAACTGATAAAGTGGTATTTTTGCAAGATTTATATAGAAATTCAGACATTATATGTGTATATTTAGACATAGCCTACTATACAAGTACATAGACTAATAACAATTGTCCAAAGCCAAGTGCTTATAGAATGATATGATTTCCCCAGGGCCTTCCCGTAGTTACCTAGTTCAGTGAAGACAATTGTAAAATAAAATCTTGACAAGTAATAGAAGACAAAGAATAATAATGACTAAGTGAAAATAAAAAAAGAAATGAATGTACTGGTGTACCCAGACCCAAAAACTACCTGTTTCCAGTTAAGTCTGACTGCTCTTAATCAGTCATAGTATACGACGTATGTCAAGTGCCTCGTACTAACAGGTACTTACGTACAACATCATGAGTTCCAATGGGACTTTATGTTGTTGCCTAATTTTGGAATGATAATGATTACAACTAAAACAGCATAAAAACAAGGTTAAAAATCGGGTCAAAGAGCTGGGGGGTTCAATTGCAGCGCCAGTAAAGCCAAGGTATCCTCTACGGAACAACGTTAACGTCACCCTGCCACTCATATACTTGTACGTGGAGTCTTGTCAGCAAGCGGTCTACCAGCGGGTATTTACCGCGGGATCCAAGCCATGTTCGACGTGGGTCAACTTTGAGCTTGACATTCACTACGCGTCAAGCGTTTATGCTACTAGGTACATTGATTCTCACTAAGTTAAGGTCTAGTGGCCTCATATTCGAACCAACGACCCTCTTGACAGGCACAAATCGTCTGGCAATCACAATGAAACAAACAAAGTACTGAGTATACTTAGCCGATCTTAAGCAACAGGCATCTTCTGATTAAATGGATAGAAAGCGCCAGAAAACTATCTATTTGCGGGATTTTATCTGCCGTGTTTAGAGTGCAGAAAGAGACAGCCTTGTATCTCAGGTGATACAGAGAGACTCGTAGACGAAATGAAGTCAATGCACTCATTAAAATTGATGATGTAAACGAGTTTCAGTGTAATTTTACACGTCTATATCATCTTTGGAGCAATGGGCCTGATGATAATCGGGGTTGATTCACCGGTGAGACCAACTCGTATTTTCAACGTCTTTAAACACTCAGTCAGCAGGGCCGTAATACGGCAATGGTCATCAGAACGCTATTGAGAGATACCTCGGAATAAACAGGCCAAAAATCGCGATTGATTTCCTATTCAGGCGTATCATGATATGTGATGAAAAAATTCTAATGGCTGGCTGACTCGCCTGACTCAAAGCCCAGCCGACGCCTCGGCCAAGTACGAGGTCCGAAGTGCGAACTCAAAAGACTCAAAACGGGACAAGCTACATACTAAAAACGTTCAAGATACATCCGCACTCGGAAACGATCAGGTTCCCGATAGTCCATGGAATAGGGTCTCTAATTTCAGAATTGCTTACAGCGTAACGTCTCATCCTCTCGTTTATCATTTTGAAGCCTTATAACAGTGCCAATCAGCACATGATTATGACCCTGAATAATGGCGCTGATCTCGTCTGGGCCAACCATCTAAGACTTTTTGTTGACTTCAAATCCAAGTAAATGGCAGTTTCAACAGCCATATCTTGTACGCTCTGCAATTTATGAGCAATTCTGATATGAAATTGATCGTATTTCAGTCAATCGGCGGTAACGGGATTATATACCTATTCAGATGAGTTGTAGTGCTGCCGTATTCCCTCGGAAATATCCCAAATGTGGATCAAGTAAATCCGTCGCCAGTGTATCAGATTGGATCCAGTTTAGGAGGTGGTATGGTGAAAATTATCACCAGTACGAAAAAGATTCGGACTCTAAAATTAGACCAGTATTACTTGGCACTAGACTATGGTCTTATAAAGGCCAGGCCATGCTGCTCGTAGAAGAGCTCAAACAACTCTTCTATCACTCAATAATATTTGCTCCACCCTGAAATCTATTTCTACAGCAACTATGACCTCCAAGCTTACTCTTATTTTTGTATCTGGAGCATGGCATAGCCCTGATACATGGAACAAGCTTACTGCTGAGTTGGAGCCTCAGGGCTTCAAAACAGTCTGTACCTCTCATCCTTCAACCCGATCTGATCCCACGAAGGGTATATTTGACGACATTCAAGAGGTCAGAAATGCTATCTTGGCTGAGGTTACCAAAGGCCAAGATGTTGTGGTCGTTGTTCACTCATACGGCGGAATGGTTGGCCCCAGCGCTATCAAGGGCTTGACTGAAGCCACAAGCGAGCGGCCTGGACGTGTCATCGGCATTGCTATGATGGCAACTGGCTATTGTGTCACGGGCGTTGGCTTCCTTGAAGGAATTGGTGGCAATCCGCCCCCGTTTTGGAGGGCAGACACCGATACGGGATTTGCTACGCTGATAGTTGATACGAGGGAGCTGTTCTACCACGATCTCCCAGAAGAAGAAGGCAAATACTGGGTCAGCCGACTGCTGCCGCATTCTTTGAAGTCCCTTACAGATAATGGGGAGCATGTTTACTCAGGCTGGAAAGATGTTCCAACTCGATACTTGATCACGACTGACGATAGAACTTTCCCGATGGAGGTTCAATTGGGCATTGCCGAGAATGCCAAGCAGCAAGGAGGCGATATTATTGTTGAGCAAATCCACACGAGTCATTCGCCAATGCTCAGTAAGCCAAAAGAGACGGCTGATTTTATCGTGAGGGCCGTTGAGACTTTTACTAAATGAGAAAACCTGTATCTCGGGAAACACAAGTCTATTTCCGCATCAGCTTGTACAATATTGTATATAGACCTTCGCAATCGTTCGTCATATCCAATCAAATTGCTATTCAACAGTAAAATAATACTTCCGTGAAATAAAATTTGTTAGATCACTGGGACTTGAATAAATGGTTGGGACGCTTTTCCGCCTTTGTATCTAACTGCTGCCGCATTTTTCCGTCACTTGCTGTGACGCTTTTCCGTCTAAGGGGCCTTATACTGGAGTGAGATTTGTACAGGCTATTTAGCTATAAACCGTGTTGCCTCGAAACTTGGGCAGTGGATATCTCCAGAATTAAACCCAGCTTTTCACAGGATAAGGAGCTGGCTAACTTTATCAAGTTAGCATGCTGTCGTGAAAATAACGGCCTTATGGGAATTCGATTCTTTCTTTTTTTCTTTTGCGCTCTAGAGCTCTACCCTAATAGGAAAGCGCGCGCCTTTCCTTTCTATGGTCATGGCTTTCATAGCTTGGCACGCCGCCTGTATCATTCAAAGAGCTGCGGGCTCTTGTGAGCCGATTTAAGTTGAAGCTGGCTATTAATTTGTTACAACATGTAACTTGTACTATGGTGGGCGTGTTTTGATCAACTATCACGGCTGTCCTGGTAATGAGCGCTACGGTAGTGTGGCATATACAATATGTGTTAAACATATAAGCAACATAATTGACAGATCACTTGGTTGACATTATATGGAATATTAACTTCGTTCAAAAAGACTTTGATACATGAATGCTTGGCAACAAATAGTTCCGAGAGAAATCTTTAAGAGAAGCCGAATGACTATATCTGCGTATTCACAGAACATACCGACTAGATTCAGTTAGCTTCCAATTTAATTCATGTCCCAATATTTATTCACTTACAATTTCAGATTCTCCCTGTCCGTCAAGTCCAGCTGGTTAGTGTCCACCACACGGACATCTTTAGTTCCATCTGCGTTTGTCGTTTCTACAAGACCGTTGTTGGCAACAACATTATCTGCCTCAAGTTTGTCGCGTCGCTTGTTTTCGCGGCTGAGATATATGCGAAGAGTAATGATGATAATAGAAGGGAGAATAGCAGCAACCTGTCGTCTGTTAGCGATTTGAACCACAAATCTCGCTACCCCTACATACAACGAGCAAAATGATCCAGGTGGGCTTGTATCGAGGCTTCCATCTGGGCTCAAAAAGTTGTGGTGAAATAATATTTCCCAATCCATATCCAATATGATAGAGGGCAATAACTGTAGTCTTTTTGGTGTGTCCAGCAGATGCGTTTGCTGCCCATATCATTACAACAGCATAGGGTACACCAGTTGTGTACCGTAGCCAGACACCCACAATGAGGCCCCAGCGATTGGACCATGGGAGGGCTATATGTTATAATGATTAGGTACACATACACCATTGACGGAGGCATTTGAGAATCACCTAACAATAATATGCTGGATATGACAGCAGGTACGTATGCGACGAGGGATATCCATGCTCGGGAATTCTGACGACTTAATTAATACGAATGTGCAGGAAACTAAAGCCCACGACTTACCCGGGTGAAGTGTAGCGTAATTGCAGCTGCAGAGAGTGTACAGAATGCTATAACTCCGCTCACGGTGCTAAGCAACGTAGTTTGGAAAACTGTAAAGCCAAATGAGTTGATGATTAATGAAGTCTGATTGTTAATGCCATTGCCCATCTCCTGAGACCAAGCATGTAGAGCAAACAACCATGTTTTCGGGTCTTTGATGGCTTCAATAAATCTGTAGCCCCAATATTAGACTGCGAAGGATTTATTTGTAGAAACCATTTCTCTTACTGATGCCTCTTGAATTGCTTCTGTTCGATACCAGAATTGTTGCCCTTTATTCTCAAGATTGCTTGAGCCCGTTCCTCGTAGGTCAAAAAGTCGGCGTGCAGGGGGCTATCAGGAAAGAACAACCATACTAAACCCCCAAAGATGATAGTAATTACACCAGTGATGACTGTAGAGAATTTATTAGCCACTAGATCATTTGTCAACGAATGAGAGCGAGAGGACATGCCCATCAACCATTTCCAAGGGTGAAATGATCCTGTTTTAATCCACAGCACCCCGTATGAGAGGAAGCCTGAAGTGATTGGACTAGAATTGCCAATCGACCACATGACTGACATCATCACAGCCTGCTCTTGATAGGTGAAGAACATGGACATGGAGAGGAGAAACGCGGGTACAATGCAGGCTTCGCTTAGCCCGAGGAGGAATCGGACGACAAAAAGAGACGCAAAGTTATTGCATGGGATATGCAGCAGCGTTATGCCACCCCTGTGAATACCGTAAATGATTAGCCAATCGGGTCAATACCAATAATGATGGGTGTTTAAAAACGTTAATCTGGACCTACGCACCAAACAATAAGATTGCCAGCCAGCCATTTTCCAACAGGAAAGCGTTGCAGAGCCCAGTTTTGCGGCCACTCAGCCACCATGTAACCGAAGTAAAATATGGATGAGAGCCAGTTGTATTGGTTTGAATTCAGTTTTGCATCCTCTAGGATGCCAAGGATTGCCGAGCTCCCCAGCTATACTCGAATCAATGATTACTTGTTAACAACAGCAATACGAAACCGGCATTCAAGCAGCTGCGGCCAACGTACTGTCTGCTTATCCACATACATCAGATGATATCCGATGCATAGGAAAGGAAGAATTCTCCAGAGACATTTGTTGCGGATTCTTCGAGCTTCTTCCGGTGTCGGATCAGATACTTTGACCTTGGAGAAGAGCTTGTAGCTCTCGTCGGCCGAACGATCAGATAATTTGAGCGTGGCCCTCACAGACTCATTTTCCTCTTGGGAATCTTTCTGCGAGTGTGTCGTTTCCTCGTACGCAATCTTTGACGACATGGTTGCAACACGGGAATTACTGACCAAAAGGTAACAAAGGCCTGTCCCAAACTTCTACATGATACTTTTTTCACGTCTGCTCTTTTATCCAAATATGAAGCTCTACACGTATCTGATATGGCGCCATTGATCTAGTATCGATCGTCATCGCTAATTATCATCTTGTTACGTTTCCCCAATAAGCATAGATAGGCAGTAGTGCCGAATGTGCGGAGTCAATATGCCAGGGAGCAAATTTATAAGTTTTGTTATCAAGCAAGAGACAAAATAAGAGAGATTGCCGCGGGAATGCATCCGATGGTAGGTAATATTCCCGGAGTTGTGATATCCGGCGTAGTGTTCTTGCGTCATGGTCGTGGAGTTGACGTGCTTTTTTATAGGCCTATCATATGTCTCAGTATGGGCATATCAGCCCGCATCCGGTTAAAGTCTTACATATCTTTCTGCCATTACACCCATAGTTCAGTATCAAATTCAATCTATCTGAACGCTTCTTCATCTCAAGATTAGAAATTCCCATTAATTAGCGTGATGGGCGCTCAGATTCGGCGAACTTTCAAGCGGATATAAAAGAATGTTACAGTTTGCATTTCGCTGACTGTGACGCCGCCAATCAGGAAACTTCATCATTCAAAAAAAGACAGGCACACTCTACAAGGATGGCTAGCGACTCAAAGCCACTTCGAGTCATAATCGCCGGTGCTGGCATCGCTGGCTTGGCAACTGCAATCTCACTTACACGGATCTCTGGTATACCTGATCTAGATATCCAACTGTATGAGCAGGCCCCGGAACTCCGGGAAATCGGAGCTAGCATTGCCCTCAGCCCCAATGTAAGATCTACAATTCAGATATTGCAGAATTTGATGAGACCTCTACGTTACCAGCTGCTAATAGTCGAATCGCAGGGCCTACGAACACTTGAAAAGTTGGGAGTAGATTCTGCTCTGACTGACGAAATTGGTTTCCGCGGCCCGAGTGGAATACCGCACTTCTATAGGTATAGTATCTCTTATCTAATTACACAACTTTTGTAAATTCCTCTAATCGTGTGATGAGTAAGGCATTGGAAAACGAATGAAGTGGTATCAGTCGATACCTTCGCCAATGTGCCTGATCGACGCCATCAGACGACACGATTCCACAGAGGACACATTCATGCGGCCCTGCAGGAGCACGTACCAAAGGAATGGATTCATCTGAATAAGAAGATATCTCACGCTGAAGCCAATGATGAGGGTGTTGTCCTTTTCTTCGAAGACGGCACCACTGCCCATGGAGACATTTTGATAGGAGCAGATGGAATTCGATCAGTAAGCTACTGATTTAATGCTATCTCGTCATTCTGCATGCTAATATTTCCTATAGAAAGTTAGAGCTGCATTCTATCCCGATTACAAACTGAGGTTCAGCGGGAAAGTATTCATGAGATCTACGTTTGACGCATCGCTGGTCGAGGGCAAGGTGCCTAATTTGCCAGCTGACGCTGCTCACTGGGTAGGTTATAACATTTTCCCATTATCGACGATGAACTCTGCTAATTATTCACCAGTGGGGAAATAAAGACACATTCTTTTCTTCAAGACTCGGTAATAATATTGGCGCAGCTCTTTCCGATTAATAGAATGCATGGCTGACTCTGTAACAAGGCAAGGGTTTATACACGGTCGTTGGTGCTTACGATGATGGACGTAGTGCCGAAGAATTAGAAAAGTCAATTACATGGGACCAGGCCGGCAATGTCCAATTCTTGAGAGAGAAATACAAGGTTCGAGCTTAATTAGAGCACGTCACCTGCATCATGGAAACTAACAGCTGCGATAGGATTGGCACCCCGTCATCAAAGCTCTTACGGAACTGACACCACATGCCCGTCTTTATCCCAACTACGCGGGCGATGCGCTACCCTCTTGGATCCCTAACTCACGAGTCACTCTAGTAGGTGATGCAGCTCACACTCATGGAGGTTCTTTCGCTGCAGGTGGTTCGTTGGCTCTCGACGATTCCCTCGCACTCGGCCTGGCTTTCAAGCAGGTCTTTTCATCCAGGACACCAAATGTTTCTTTCTCCCAAGAAAATATTCGCCGAGCATTCAGCTTATATGACCAAACAAGAAGACCTCACACGGCTCGCCTGCTAAGTATCGTCCATGGCTTGATAAGTCGCAAGGCGCCGACATATGAGACACCCGAGGAAGCAGATGAGGCGCTTCGAGCCAGAATGAGAAGCCGCCCAGATCTGCAGTGGCTCTCTGAACATGATGTAGAAAAGGCTTTTGAGCAAGTGGTTAGGAGCTCTGGGGAAAGTACTGCAAGCGCAGAAGAAGAGTCAAAGGCCTCGAGGTCAGACCCTGTACCAGATAATGCAATTGCATTGCGTGCCAGCAAGTTATAAACATCCGCACAATCAGAGACGTTAGACCAGTAGAATGTTTGGAAGTTTATTCCATAGATTCAAGAGCTAGCTACAAATCAACATAGCTATAATAGCATAGAATACAAAAAGTTGGTGTCGTGATGATACATTATCCTTTTCCTCTACCCCCATTAACCGTTATGATGGTCTCCTTCTAGACTTGCAAAGTCCAACATACTAACTCCAACGGTAGGAAATAGCGTCCCATTGTCATACGCATCAAACCAAAGTGTTCTTGGAGATAAGAAATTTCCGATGTCGCTGACCATGCTCTGATTTTGAAGTGACGGATCATCGCAGTCGTATCTGATTTCTCCCAAAGTTTCATTATCTGTGTGGCTATTAACCAAGGCGCTGGTTTCTGTTGCCGGTGGAGTCGGTTGGCTGAGCGCTACAGGTTCTGATTCCCAGACTCTGTGCCACTGAGTCACATCTCCAGAGTTCCCGTGGGCAGTCTTTGCGTCTTTCATTGTGACCTCTTCATCGAGGCGGCCAAATAGCCTTCCGATTAGATCGTTATTGTATACCATCCTCTTTTGCTGCTGCATTTCCAAAAAGGTATCGCAAGCACTGATCAATTTCTCTATGATCCCCAGATAACGCTTTGTCACTGGGTCATGGACACTGAACTTTTCCAGCACCTTACAAGCATCTCCCAATCGTTTCCTTCGTAATGGTACGGATCCTTCCAAATCACTGAAAAGAGCAACCCCAATGATCAGTGATGCTGCGAATGCTGAATTCACAACAAACGGCAGCCTCTTCGGCGTCAACTTATTGGTTAATAGCGGCTGAAAGAGATCAATGGTTCGAACGGCTGAGTCGACACATGCCTGAGCAAGAATATTGCGTGAGGGAGACAAAGCTGATGTGGTTTGACTTGGGCTGGAAGACGAATCCCCCTCTCCTGGAGGCGATGAAGAAGAAATATAATCGATTAAAAAGGGTCGAGATAACAGCATGATAGTCCAGTAATATGCCTCTTTCAAATGGATTAGCCCGAGATTTGGTCCAGTCCCAGCTTCTGTTTGTATTTCGTCGCGAGGAGGAATGTTGTCGACTCTGGGGCCTCCGCCGAATCTGGTTGCCCAGCCACGATGAAGTTCGCTGATTTTCTTCAGGCATTCCGTTGTGATCATTCTCTTTGCATAGACTTCGGTTAATATGTTCTCAAAAATGTATGACAAGTCATTCATAGCTGAATAGTGTTCCTCCGATGCAGTATCGCGAGTCTCCAGGGTGGCCGGCGGTCTGCCAAGTGATGCACTCATGAATAAATCCAGAGTTCTGATGCCTTTCCATAGACGCTCTCTTGTCATGTACTCGGTTGAATCGTACAATGCAGAAACATCTTCTCTGTGAAGTCCCAGCGCATAGGCTCCACGTACAGCTATACCCAAGTACATAAAGGCGGCGTTCCTGCGTGATTGGGCTAGAAGATACATGGCAATAAGAACGTGGCATTGAGTAGTGGCAATGCTTGGATCATCCATTAGAGTTGCCAATGTCACATATCTTCCATAGTTGAAATGTCGCTCGGCTCTCTCGTCGTAGTCGTCGGGACACGCCTGGGCGCCAATGGCCAGTATCAACGAATATGTGGCACTGATCGCATCGACGGGCTCTTGAGGTAGACGTAGCCACTCAAGGATATCATCACATATTTTGGTATCGTCAAAAAGCTGGAGAATGGAGTGTGTGGCTTGCCGGTACCAGTACACAAACGATTTTGCCTCGTCCTCAGTCGGTCTAGGTGGTGGCTCCGTCCCATGATGGAGGATCGAATTATGACCTTTGCTTGGACATGCCTCAACCATGTAGTGCCGCATCGGATCATCAACGAAGATACAATCTCCTACACGATCGCGAACAATGCGACGGATATTCTGGAGAAAGCTGTGGTTGGCAGAGTCGCCGATGAACATGAAGGTGCCTCTATCATCTTTAATCAACCTTGAAAGATGAGGAAACCGCAGCGCCATCTCATGCTGAAATCCGTGCGATTGCTCATTGTTATGGTCTGGCAGCGCACTGCTTCGAGTTTCGATAGTTGTACACCGTGGATCCGATAGCTCAGACAGTGGACTTGGCAGCGCTGAGGCCATGAAAGGAGATTGTCGACGAATACAAAGACTGCACTCGGAGACCACTCCTCTCTCTACACACCGTCGGCATGGTTGTCGTCCATCGCAGCGCTCTTTGCGCCGCTTGCAGTTTGTGCATGCTCTGGCACATCGTCGCCGGTCACTATCTTTGACCTTTTTCGTAGGCATACTGTCGCGCGTATATGAGGGACCTGTCGGGTATGGACTGGTATGAAGCCGACAATGGGTGATAAGCGACGGCCAATTGCCGACGCCAAATCGAACTGCAGTAAGAAGGGGTCGGAAAGAAACCCGGTTCGGATCGTAATTCAAGATTACTGCCTCCCTTTGACGGGATTGTTATCTTTTAGATGATGAAGATTCCAAAGACAAGATTCGTTCTTGCGTAATGATTCATTTGATTGTCAAATCCCTCGCTTGGCGACGCCCGGCCACTCAACAGAAACATGAGAAATGGGACATGCAAACCGGCGGTCGCTCCAGCTGGGATACCGCGCGGGAATTGGATCCCACGCAGCAATTATTGCCCAGTTTGCCCAGCTACTCCGTGCTGTAGCCACCGAAGGCTTACGCTAAGCTGACTACCATGTTATTGCCACCGACTTAGGAGTACGCCAAAAGGCCACAAGCACATACAACCAAGAGTCAGGGATGGTCCGAGCATCGGATGCCGGGCGTACGCCATCCAACCCTTAGCCGATATCACGATCCGGTTAGCCCTAGCTCAATGGGATGAATGGTGAAGAAACGCGGGAGACGCGGGGCGGCCACTGCGGGGGAAATAACGCGGGGGAGCCTCACGGCAATCCAGCACGGGTATCCAATTTGAGGCTAAAGAACAAGCCTGTTTGAGCTAGCAATGGAGAATCTGGCTAGAAACAGAAAGCTCACGGACCGGCCGATATCAAGGCGGTCTTTTGAGAGGCAAAGAGGGTCTTCGACGGTTGGACGGCTACGACGGCTACGAAAGACGGTTCTCTGTTTCATGGCAGTGGATTTCTTGAGCCTTGGGTATCTGCCATACATTTTACAATTATTTATATCCATAGACATATACACAACACAGCACAAACGCCAATAGAGAACAGTCGAGTTTGGCTTATAATTCTGATTGTAGCGCTATGCGTTGCTGGACTATATGCCTCCTGCTGCGAGTGTAGTTTAATGAATCAAGGAAGAGACTAATTGTGATGAGTGAATACATGTAGCATTGTGCTATATACTGCTATAAAACACTAAGTCGTCGGATGTTTTCAGACTTTGGTACCATTCGTCTGTGCCTCAACCAGCGCGTGCTGTTGCTTCATAAACCCTGCAAAAAAGCTGTTGACTGCAGCTGGTTTCTCCATCAACCCAACGTAAGAAACATACTGGTCTGGTCGAACAATAACAATGCATCCATCCTGAGGAATACCCAGGGCCCCATAAATATCTCCAAAGCCTTCATGGTAAGAAACCTCATCCACAAATATTTTATTATAGTCCCAACCATCAACTTCGTCATAAGGGCGGAATACCTCTGGGAAGTCGAGGACGTTGACGCTCTGACGTGGAGCTTTGTGGATGAGAAGAACCTCGAATACTTCATCGTATCTTGCTCCCTTGGGAGTATAGAGGTTCAAGAAAGAATCGGGTGCACTGAAAACTTCCGAGAGCTTCCAAAGCTTGTCCCGCTGCCGATCATCATTAGTGTTTCCGGCAAAAACTATTACTCGCCAGCGTCCGTTGCTAGGAAGCACTTCATGAAGATGCCAGGGCCGGGCATCTGCTTGACTAAGAACTTTATGGCTCGGAATACGCATGCCGACTGTTATGCCGCTGCAGAGAGATTGGTCAGAGATGACCCGATGCTTTGCATTCGCGACGGACACGTCGGTACCGTCACCCTGCTCTGCACTACTACCTTCTTTTGCCACAATTGCGCTTGCACCGTAGTTCACAGCTACAATAGATAAGAAGTCAGCACGTATAATAGTAACATGGCGAGAGAGGCGTCCTACCAATACCACTGGCAAACATATTGCCCTTCTCGAATGCTGCCTTAAACTCCTCCATGCTGATACCCTCTGCATCCATGACATCTTTGGCGGGCCGACCGGAAAAAAGCCTGGAGAACTTGTGATCAAAGGCGATGAGATCTTGCGCGATGCGACGTCTTTCAGATTGGTATGTCTTCAGAATTGATTGGTGGGCGTGACCTTTGACAACGCTTGCAATCTTCCAACCGAGATTGAAACCTAATGAGCGTTAGCATTTTGTTATCGTGTCGGTGACTCCAATCCCCTGTTTCTGGATCACATACTGTCTTGCATACTGACATTCATCCCCTGTCCTGCCTTGGGGCTGTGAGAGAGTTAGCCATCCGTTTGGCTTTCTTTTATCTGTCATATTGGTTGTATGACCTTACCTATGAGTGTGAACTGCATCACCAGCCAAAAAGACGCGCTCGTGTACAGAGAAAGAAGTTCCAACCCGCTGACCTATCTGGTATGCGGTCCACCAGTCAAGTTTGCGGTAGGTAATCTTATAAGGCGCCAAAATCCTTTGTGCAGACTCCAGAATCATCTGAGGATTGATCTTAGATCGATCAGCCCTACCCGAGTTGTCTCCATTCTTTTGTGTCGTGGTTAGCTGGATGTAAAGTCGGACCAGCTTATTTTCCCTCGGAATGACCATGATACTTCCGCAGTCGGCAGAGTGAATCGCGCATCTCATTCGGATATCCGGAAAGTCCGTGATTGGTACAATATCCAAAACTCCCCAGATATAGTCGGTCGAATCGCCTTCCAATTTGAGGCCAATCTGGTTGCGCGTCCATGAGTGTGCGCCATCAGCACCGATCATGTATTTTGCATGAATCACCTCCTCGCTGTTTGCCTTTGCATGAATCTTTGCAGCATCAAGCAAATCCTGGGTGTCGTCCTTGGCAAGGTTGCTGCGAAAAAGTCCGTCTTGTACACTCTGACCGTTGGCAGATGTTGAAGATTGCTTCGGAGTGGCCTCTTCCTCCGTAAGATGCCTCAGAGTTACAGTGATTGGATAAGCGGCATCATCCTCTACCGCAGATTCGTCGATCTTGAGACTTGACGGCATCACTCCTCTCTCCACCCGAATGTCACTCGCCTCTGCGATTGAATCGAGGAAAAATCTCTCGATCCGACCCTGGTGCAAGACAACTTGCTGGAAACGGCTGATGCCAGGGATCGTGTCTGGAATGCGATCACTGCGTCTGATGATTCCATTCTCGTCTGGGTTCCAAAGACAGATTTCAAGCATATGGTTTGCTTCGCGCCATGCCCTATGCCCAAACCCCAGTGAATCAAGGATTTCAAGAGTACGACACTGGAGACCATCTGCTTGTCCGTTGAAGATTTTGGTTCCTCTTTTGTCGACTATGCGCGCGTTGATGCCGCACTTGGCCATCCATGTCGCCATCATGAGGCCCGCTGGCCCTGCTCCAACAATGAGAACATCCACGTTGCTTTCCGGAATAACGCTCATTGTGTTTACGTTGAGCTGGAAAATTGAAAGTTTATTGTGTTGATGATAACTTATTTGTGGAAGAGGTAAATCGAGACTATTAATAAAGGTTGATCGGCGTCAGAATCCTTCTCTTGTGTCACCCTCCAATATCATCGTCGTTTATTCGCCCGACCCGAAAGCCAAGAGCCGTCGCAATCCTTCTCGTGCGCAGTTACGTACTTAGCCTTTCATTTCCTTTGATTCTGTCACAAACTATCACAAACTATATTCCAACTTGGCAATTTGGATACCCGAGCTTCACTATGAACCGATATAGTTCGTCCTTTGGTATTAAATGTTTCGGATCCTGGCTCATAGTCATCGGATGCTATTCCGGTGGCCCGGCTCTGCCCCGCATTCTTACCCCGCATCCGATGAGCGAGATAATCTGATGCCGAAGTTTTGTTCATCTGAGTTTTGATGTCTAGACGGTGAATGAGCCTCAAACTTTATCGAATAGGCAATCCAAGAGAGTTGTTTACACATCCAAAGAATAAGAAAGGGCGAAACTAAATGCTTGTCAATAGGGCTAGGGAATCATTTCCCGCTTAGTAAATGCCCCGTTGCCGGATCACTGCACAGGTAAGAGGCTGAGAGACCGTTATCGTCAGGCTACAGAGAGACATTGGTCATAAACTGCTGTCTTCAATTGAAACTAGTGTTTTCGGTTATTATATAGATCGATTATCCATTATATACGTGATGTTTTGAGTATAACGAACCGAGGTGACTTGAACTACCGCAGAGCTCAAGTTTCTGCACCAGGAAATTACATGTAGTCACTGACTGGGTACCTATCCTGTTACCAACATTTGACAAAGCTCTTCCTTAACCAACGTTGGGTCGTTTATTGGTCGATTCATTTACCATCCACTCTGCTTTCCAACTTAAGTAAAAGCAAAGACGTGGCGCCCCGGACTTTGATAGTAAGGCAAGGAGATTGTCCTTATTTAGTGGCGGCAGAAATTCCGGCAGATGCCCACTTACAATGCGGGGATATTGGTTGACAACAATATTTGTCACCCGAACCAGCATAAACATGTGGGCTCAATCAAGCAGAGAAAGCAGAAACGCCCGGCGCTAGTAATTACAAAACCTGGGGGCGGATCAATAACAGGCTTGAAGTGACGCGTAACCGATGGTGTATGAGACTATCTGCGGAGCAAGGATGGTATTCTGTATGAAGCTTAGAGATGATGCCTTTTCCCGATTAACGAGGTAGGACTTTCGGAGAAGCAGGTGGGAGATGGCTTCCTGTGTGAGATAGCCATGCCGCTATGCCGCTATCCAGGGGGGGATGCAACCCCCTACCAGTATCCGAGATGTTTGATTGGGTAACGGTGCTTGCAAATCTACGAAGTTGATAATCACAATTTACTACTCTAGCTATGCACAATCTTAGCTTCAAATGTACTTACTTCCATTGGCTAGTTCACTATGGGGCTATCGGCTTTCTGGAAAAAGATGTGCGTTGTTCTCGGTCTTCGTCATAGCTATATAAAGAAAGGACTCCATCCCTTGTAATTTTCTTTGATTCGACGCCAAGCTGTGCTTTTCATTGTTGGTCTTGTATCTTGATCATAACTCGAGGTCGCCATCATGAACCAGGTTTCGCAACAGCGCACTCTCCAAGATATCGAGAATGAGCTCGATATCACGATCCTCCCTGGGACAGAGGTGATGGTAGATGTCGGGTCACATCACTTTATCAAGTCCGGAAATGGTGGCGGAGAGGCGCGTGTCCTTGTTCCTCAGCCATCCGACGATCCCCTTGATCCTTTGAACTGGACTTACACCTGGAAGCTCATCACAATCATTTGCGCCAGCTTTGTCTCTATAAGTCAAAATCTTGGCCCTCTAGCAAATGCACCTTTATTTGGTATGACCCTCAGAGAATTGGTATCACAGAGTCTCCAGAAGCTGATGCTCTTTGAAACAGGCCTATACATGGAAGAATGGAACGTTAGTCTAGCAGACGCCGTTCAAACGACAGGTAGGCATCAATGAAAGCTATTTTAGCATACGCGGTGCTAACTATTAGTCTAGCTGTGGCGATCCTTGTTCTCGGTTTCAGCAATTTGATATGGATTCCGATCTCCACATGTTTTGGTCGAAGACCAGCCCTTATTTTCAGTACTTTGATCTGCACAGTGTCCTCGATCTGGAGAGTTCGATCAACAAGCTACAAGTCCTTTCTCGGAGCATCTGCGTAAGAAAATCCTTTCCATATGCACATATCAACTTGATGATATGATAGACTCAAAACTAATCAACTCTACCAAGTCTGAATGGTTTCGGTGCCGGTCCTTGCGAGAGTTTGATGCCACAAATAATTGCCGACATTATTTTCCTTCACGATCGCGGTAAATACCAGACATTATACTTTGCTATCTACTTTGGATCTCTCTCTGTAGGTTACCAAGACAGTCCACAACCATGCATCTACTAATGTGGTTCCTCAGATCGGCCCCATCGTTGCTGGCAGCATGGCAGAACGATTCGGATGGCGGAGCTTCTGGTGGCTAAATACAGGGTAAAGAGCTGTTCTAATTGCAATCCATGGATACAAGATATTTGAAGACACTGACACTGAAGTTGACAGGTTGCTCATCTTTACTCTATTTCTCAACATTGCGTTACTTCCAGAGACACGTTTTGCGCGGAAAACAGAAAATAAGACAGTATCAGAGCCTGCTACACTTGTTGACGAACCTGAAATTAAAGGCAGTTCCGTTGTCGATCACTCAGAGGATGCCTCTGGTCAGGAACCTCAAGACAAATGGCTATCGCGTGGACATCCATCTCTGAAGCAATTCAACCTATGGGGACCTTACCAGGGAAGTATTTTGCAAGAGCTGTGGCTTCCATGGTATCTCCATGCCTTTCCAATTGTCGAATTCGCCGCCTTTGCTGTCTCCTTCTCAGCATCCGGCTTTTTGGTGGCCAACTTGACCCAGCAGCAGTTTTTTGGAGCGCCACCTTACAACTTTTCGACCCAATCAGTGGGCTTCACCAACTTTGCCATATTCACGGGCAGCATGATTGGGCTACTGACATCAGGCCCATTGTCAGACTGGGTTGCGAATTACTTCACCAAGCGCAACAGGGGTATCAGAGAGCCGGAAATGCGATTGATCGCAATGCTGCCTTACACTTTGATCATGATCATCGGGCTTGTTGTGGTTGGTGTTGGTTATAGTCGGCTATGGTCGTGGAAAGTCATTGTCATCATCGGCTACACTTGCCTCGGAATGCAAGTGACAAGTTTGCCGAGTATCGCGTCCACTTACGCTATTGACAGCTACAAACCAGCCACGGGCGCTATTTTCGTTACGATTACCATGTGAGTAACATTAACCAACTCATACTGATGTGTTCATAACTAACTTTCAACAAAGTAACAAGAATCTGTGGGGCTATGGTTTTGGGAAATTCATCACACCTTGGACAGAGCAGATTGGGTACCTCGCACCACTCATGACACTCATGACCTTGATCACATTCTTCTGCAGCTTCGGTATTCTATTTTGGTTTTGTGGTAAATACTTCAGGGGGTTGACGAAGAATTCGTTCCTACACAAACTAGATAGCTAAAGCCTAGGTTTGTAGCAGATTGGTAGTTTCATCGGTACTTAATGTCTTCAGCTTGTTTCGCTGCATATCGTGACATTTGTCAAGAAGAACACTGATCTAAGTAGGAGATACATCTTTTAGTATCTACTACCATCATTAATTTCTACTTCTATAGCTATATTTTTCCAGTATCTACTACTAGGGCAATATTCGTCTAGTATTGCTACCATAGCTATATCCCAGTATGTGATAACATCACTATCGTAAAATTCAGAACATGAAATACCAAATAGTAAAATGGGAGACTTAAATAGGCATTCCATTAAACTATCGGGTTATGGTAATACCTAATCTTCCAAGACCTCGCCCATATGCCAAAGCTTTGTAAGCTCACTTTTAGTTACATCCCAGTCCACATCAGACCAACGTGCTTCCAGTACCTGTCGATTTTGTTTCAACTTCCCAACAAGTTTATCCCAGTCCACCCTAAGCAATCTTCCATCACCCTTTACAATTTCCCCATTGATCATCACAGTGCTCACATCAGATGGGTGGCAATGCATGACCATGGCGGGGCCATAATTGACCGACGAGACCATAGAAGGAGAATCTGTCCGAATCAGCACAATATCTGCCAGTTTGCCAACTTCCAGGCTTCCAATCTCCGATTCTCGGTGAATTGCTTGTGCACCTCCTAAAGTGGCCATGTATAGGACTTCATCCACTCGAGCTTTGACATGATTTGGTAGTTTGTTCCTGGCATGGTATGTCGCGTTTTCCCGCGCCCTTTGGTTCTGTAGGGCTATTCTCATGCAGACAAACATGTCCCCGCCACAAATTGCCGGGGAATCTATGCCGAGGCCTATACGGCAACCTGATCGAAGGAATTCGAAAGCAGACGGAACACCATGGCCCATCGCCAGCTCGGATTCCGGCGTAGATATAATTCCAATGCTATTGCGCCTCACGAAATCAATCCTGCTTTGATCAGGTTCGCAGGTATGGGACAAGGTCATGGGCGGTAAAGGCAGGGCATTCTTTCTCAGGAATTCAAGCGATGGAAGATTAAATCGATCGACATCGTGGCATGTGACATGAATGCCGTTATCCTTTGCATATTGAAGGACTTCACGCGACTCGTCCAATGGTCGATGGTTCATAGTATCGAAACCTAGACCAAGCATCACTCGTCCATCATTCTTGGGCCCGCCCAGCGGAGTTTGTCGGGATAGAGACTTGAAGAGCTCTATCTGCTCAGGATGTTTCACATCCATATCCGGCAGGACCATTGGGTTTAACGACTGAGGGTTGGCGAAGGGTGCAACGCAGTATATACTTCGAATACCGGATTCCACTGTCGCATCGATGCACTTTGTTGCATAATCTCTCGACATGATAACGTGTGAATGGTCCATGACTGTAGTGACGCCACACCATATGGCTTCTGACGCGCCAGATAGTTGCGCAAGATACATATCATCGGCATCAAGAAATGTCATACGGCCTTGCAAAAGGTGGGCACAATAGTCGAGAAAGATGTGATCCCCGACCGTAGTCCTGAGCTGAGACTGGAATACATGTCGGTGGCCATCAATGAAGCCGGGAGACACAATATGGTCCGTCGCATCAATGATCTCGAGAGTTGGATCCTTAAAGTCTAGATCCGGTCCAATTTTGGAGATGATATTGTCCTCAACAAGGATATCGAGCTTTGGAAATGATGTCCTCTTTTCCTCATTAAAGAGGAGGACATTGCCACCCTTGATAAGATATTTCGGCATGATCCAATAACGCAGGCGGTAAATACGAAGAGAAGAAAACCTGTGGCGAATTCTGGTACAGAGTGAAAAAATTCCGAAGCACTCCAGCTCCAGCTCAATATATATAACAGTTTTAAAAACGTATTTACTATGTCATGGTACATTCTCGGTCAATTATCGCTCTGGTTGATGATGCCAATGATCCGGGGGTGGCTTGAAAGGCGCCCGCCATTTTCGGGTTATTTTCGCCACAACGATGCTACGGAATATTAGTTGGGGTAGCACTCGGGTATTATCCCATTGGTGCCTGACTTTCCAATATATGGTCTCATGTTTGAAGTTTGTCGTATTTCCTTAAGCAAAATATTCGATTATATTCGAACAAGAGCGGTGCTCAGTTGTCACTTACGTTCGTTTCTGGTCCATTTGCACCGATATGGCTTCTTCTCCGGTCTATGTGCCCCCAAGGGGATTACACACTTATATGGACGATTTTCGAGAATACATTTCGAGAAAACATCTTCTCGATATTTGTGAGTACTATTAGCCAGATATATGGTTGGCCAGGTATTGCTCGCTAGCAGAATAATAACAGCCTCCCATCGACAGCTTCTTACAACGAGTTCCATCAATTCTCTGTTGAAAGAGCGAATGACTTTTGGTTATCCTTATGTCAGTACTTGCAAGTTAAAGCGTCTGTGCATCCCGTAACGGTAATGCGACTTACTATCCTTTTTGGGAGGCAAATTGTAATTCGAGGTTGCTTAGGCAGTAGATGAGAAGCTTCGTATAGACCATTTTCCGCAATTCTACCAAGAGGCACGACTCAACTATGCAGAAAATATCTTGGCGAACAAATCCAATGGAGTTGCTATCAAATACATGGACGAGTCAACTATACAGACGCCTCGCTCCGTCACCTGGAGGGAGCTCAACGAAATGGTGCGACAGGTAGTAGATGCTATGCAGTCAACTGGGCTGTGTGTGGGAGATACTGTAGTTGGTAAGTTTTGGTTCTGATCAACTTAATGTTATAGCTGACGTTTATAATTACAGTGATCGGAGGTAACTCGATCAAGTCTCTGACTTTACTTTTAGCAGCTGCATCACTAGGAGCACTGTTCTGCTCATTCAATACTGATCTTGGAGAAAAGGTATATCTCTGAGTGCTTCAAAAAGACTAAGTGGCAAGGCTTTAATACCGAAATTGGCTAATGGCTTTGAAGGCGCTGAAAGATCGACTCGGCCAGCTGTATCCTAGATTGGTGTTCGTACAGACGGAATATTCGTATAACGGCAAACCTCACAGCATTGCGCAACGAATTTCCAAGCTTTTCTCGGCCATCGAAAAGTCCAATCTAGCAGAAATGATATGCTATGAAGATACTTTTAATAATCCAACACTGAACCCCGATGCTGGCCTAACTATGGTCAATTGGCTCGACTTCATTAAGCGAGGAATAGGACGGCCGTTGGTGTTTAAGCAAGTCCCATTCAATCATCCCCTGGTGGTTATGTTTTCATCGGGAACGACAGGCAGCCCGAAAGGAATTGTCCATTCACACGGAGTATGGATATAATGACGATTGATTCTCTGGGGAAATATGTAACTGATCTCAATAGGGCCTTGTGATAAACGGGTTGAAGGAAAATCGCCTCCATAACAACTTCAGTACTCGAGACACTTATTTTCACTATACAAATGTTTGTGAAAATCCTTGAATCTCAATTGAATTGAAGCTAAGTTGCTCTAGATTGGATGGACATTGTGGAACATTTCTTTAGGAGCATTGTTCTGCGGCAGCACGCTCGTCTTATATGACGGCTCTCCATTCTATCCGAGCCCTTCAAGATTTCTTCAGTCAATATTCGCTATGGGGTTAGTGTCAAATTCTCTATTACAAAACTGTTAGTAGCTCACTCGTTTCAGAGTTACAGCATTCGGCGCAGGCCCACGATATTTTGAAGAGCTGCGGAATGCCGCGATTGATTCTGGTATGTTCTAATTGACACTTTACGAAGCCTCAGACGCTAAGGGTTGCTATAGATCCATTCACTGGTAAATTGGACTTGATAGTATCCACTGGAGCTATTCTGACGACATCCCTTTCACTTTGGATCGCTAAATTCTTTGGACCTGTCTGTCAGGTGTCCATGTCTGGAGGGACAGAGCTCTGCGGATCTTGTAAGATATCAGTATCGCAGATTAGTACCTGCGCGTTCGCTAACTAAGGTCCCTAGTTGTACATGGAACTAAAGCTTTACCAACCTGGCCGGGTCAGATTACCGTCAAGGCTCTTGGACTTGATATTGATGTGTTTTCACCAGATGGTCACGCACTAGAAGCAGGGCAGATGGGAGAACTGGTCTGTAAAAAGCCTTTTCCTAACATGCCTGTCTCTTTCCTACATGATGCAGATAAAAAGAGATACTTCAATGCCTATTTCTCCCAAATACCCGGTATGTTTTACATCTGTATCTTCACCATCAGGCCGTAGCTATGTATTAATTCAGTCAGGTGTTTGGACACATGGGGACCTCATCAAGATCGACCCCCTCACAAATGGCTTGATTATTCTTGGTAGAAGGTAAGCGTCTCTTATCCTAATTTTCAAATTCTCGACCTAATCCTTGATTCAAGTGACGGGGTTCTCAACCCAAATGGTGTTCGTTTCGGGTCGTCTGAGATCTACGCAGTCCTTGAACAACATTTCTCAGCTTCTGTGAAGGACTCCCTATGTGTTGGCCAGCAGAGACAAGAAAGAGATCTCCACGAGAGAGTCATTTTATTCGTGAAGTTCTCCTCATCTCAAGGGGAACAATCTCGTTCCCAGCTGAAGGACAGAATTCGCCAAAAGATTGCTGAAGACCTCAGTCGCCGCCACATGCCACACTTCATTTTTGAAGTCAATTCCATTCCATACAATGCCAATGGGAAGAAAATGGAGACTCAAGTTAAAAGCATCCTCAACCGGGGAAAAGATGCACTGTTATCGATGAAGGTCTCCGATGCAGAGAAGGCATCGCTCGAATCTTTTGTGAAGTTCTTCGATATTGAGAGCCTGTCGTCAAAGTCAGAAAAGAGTACAAACAACAGCAAGTCATCAGTGGCAAAACTGTAAACTCGATTTGCTTACTTCGACTATCTGCGAAAGGTTGGATAAAAAATGTGACCAAAAGTGGTTTGCTTCTTCCTTGATGAAGAGTCCACTTCATCCATCTACTAAAGGGAGTAACTATCCAAGATCCCAATTTGGCCATTCGACATCCCATTGATTGCGTGGAATTCGAGCATGGAGCAGGATGGGAAGGGGAGCCCGCTATTTACTTACCTAGGTAGACAGGTTGTAGATAACATAGACAACCGGATTCTTGAGTATTTGCTACTGTTAATTATTTTTGCTACTATTGCTACTTCCCTCCCGCATCTTCTACTGTAATTGTATCCCAATCACATATGTTATTATAACTGACTTTTGGTTTCAGACACGAGATGCTAAAAAGCCAACCTATGGTGCTGAACAACAACTCCTTTATAAAAGCTCTCCCACCTGATGTCTGGGTACCTGATGTCTGGGTACGTTACAATCGGGTTTTCAACTAATAATATCTATGAAAGTATCACAACTTCCTTGAACGTGAATTATTCTTGGTATACTAACTATGAACTTAGCCATATATGAAAACTCTCTGCTCAAAAGGTGTACTGGTCTTTTCTTTAGGCTTTCCCATGGGCTTGCCAAAGACCAATTGCGCTATCAGTTGCCAATTTGAATCAATTTTCCATTTTGCCGCAATATATTCATCGACTAAGGGGTTGTAATGCTGAAGGGCTACTCCGAGACCCTGCGCACAAAGTGCCGCCCAGACTATGACGATGAGGTTAGGACGACGCCCAACGAGTGATCTTTGGCGCAATAAACTAACCAACATACTGATGAATCGCATTTGTTTGTTCGGACCAGCTATCAAAATATGTTTGATACCTATTATACTGTGGATTCTCTCTCAAATGAGATATAGCTGAACGATCTTCAAAGAATAGTATCTAGTAGCAAAGATCAGTTGGCAATGTTGTGCCAAGAGGCGAAGGAATAACTTACTGTTCCGTTGGCTTGCTTGAACCCATTAAGCTTTTCTACCGTATCCGGTGCCAGAGATCTCTCTTTAGTATGCTCCTCCAGACATTCCTTTACCAGTTCCCATAATTTCTCATTTTCCTCGTCTAATAGCAATACTATTCGAGTGGTTTGAGCGTTGAAAAAAGAAGGGGATACTAGCAATGTCTCTCGCAATATTTTAATAACCACTTGTTTGTCGAGTTCTTGGTCTTTTGCCAAATAATGTGTAGTTCGTCGCTTAAGGAGCAATTTGAAAAGGTCAGAGGAATCCATCATAAATCTATGAAGATGTTTCGTATCTCTTGTCATTACAAAGCATCCACCCCTCAAGTCGACCAGGGCTTTATACTTACAAATTAATTGACGCTCATATGGTAATCTTTCTAGCAACGAGAAGAAGTAAAGAACATAGAGAAGATCTACCGAAGTCTGTTTTACCATCCGACCGAAATCTCCCCGAAAACGGGTAGAATACAGTACGTACACACTTATCTAGGATGACTCTCTGCTTTTAAGCTTCAGATAGCACTATATGATCGAGCTACTCCAGTCTCTTTGGTGCTTATCCCCAACCGAATAAGCTTTTGAATATCGAAAACCCACTCACAGATAACGAAGATGTTGGTCCTCATCGTTGGAATCACCGGCAATATCGGCCTCAAGCTTTTCAGTGCTCTCATGCAGCGAGGACACAGGGTTCGTGGAGCCGCTAGATCGATAGCAACGCTTCCAGATAATGTTCGAGGAAATTTAGAAGGCTTGTTTGAAACTAAGTCCTGGTATGATGCTGAAACCCTCCGAAAGGCAATGAAGGGTGTGGATGCTGTGGTGTGTGCCTACAGCCCTATCCCAGCTCTGGCATTGGAAGCCGAGCTTCTTTTGGTTCGGATTATGGAGAAAGAGGGTATTAAGTAAAATCTCTCACAGTTCATCTTGAGTATCCAATAGCTGACATAGAAAATGCAGCGGTTCATCCCGTCCATCTGGAATCTCGACTGGTCCCAGCTGCAATGGGGCGACGTGCCATATTACGATTTGTTCCTCGCGCTACAGAGACAACTCGCCTTGTCGTCCACTGTCGACGTGCTGTACATATTCACAGGAATCTTGGCAGAAGTGTTTTTCTCCGTTCCTGGACATGGTGGATTTGCACCTTCAAACCATGGAGTATGGGATCCGGAGTCATCTCCCAAGAGAGCAGAGGTGTGGGGATCTGGCGAAGAGAAGTGGCAGATTACCACCGAACAAGACTGTGCAGACTTCACTGCAGAGCTCATTGTAGACTTGACAAAGAAAGGGGGCTCGTATCGTGTCTGCAGCTTTGAGCACAGCATTCGAGAAATTGCCGGCATCTATGAGGACATTCGAGGAGCTCCCGTGCAGCTCGATAACATGGGAAGTATCGAAGACCTAAGAGTAACGGCTAACACGGCAGAGCGTGAGATTGGCCTCAAGCGCTTTTGGGATTGGATGGGGTATTTCTATCAATTGTATCAGCTAAACGGCACGTGCCATATGAAACAGTTGGATAGCAAGCAGTATTCCTCGCTACGTCTAACATCACTGGAAGAGTTTTTGAAGGACAACATGTATATTTAGTATACAAGTTCCATCCGCGTGGTGTCGAGATACCTCGTCCTTAGATAGCTCGCAATACCAATCATAGTTCCAGCTGAGGCTGTTTTCATTCCATCTTTATATGAGCCTCGCTTGTATGCCAATCCTTATCTCGGAAATGTGACAGTCACTCGTCAGTTTGCATCATAAATAATACTATATTAAGTTATTCATAAAGTACAGATCATGTGAGCTCAGACATGTAAAAGTCTGAATTACACAGTCAGCCGCTTCAATGGGGCTTTCCTAATTCCCTGCAATGCTCTTCAAATGTGTATCACTGTTCATTTGGAATGGTTTTGGAGTGTATGAACTATGGTTTTTGACAGTAAAATATCTTAAAAGACAAAATACTAGAGTATTTCGTGCTCAGGTGAGAAAATCTAGCGGTACATCTGGACCCCATACAGAAAGGCCGTCTTTGCCAAGCTTACTCTTTGCCACAGGAGTATCAGAGTTCACTAAATCACCATCTATATAGTGTTCCATGATGAACTTGGCGGAGTCATACCTACATCTTTTAGTAAGCCACTGTCTCTTAGCCATTAATGAAAAATAAGCGAACCCACCAGTAGTCAAAGATTTGGCTTCCGAGGACGTGTCTACCAACACCCCAACATATCTCATGTCCTTGTTCTGTGAGCCAATCGTGACCCAGTGCTTGTGTATCAAAGTCATGAACCTCAAAGGAAGAATGGTGAACATGCGGCTTGGGTCCTTCATAAAAGAAGAAGCTGTGGTGGTCAACCATTTCCTTACCGCGATCGAGGTGAAGGAAGGTCGCAACATCTCTTCCTGTCTCATCGTGTACAAGCTATAAACAAGTCAGTAATAAGTCAGATTAAGAAATGACGAGATTATGATAGAATTACATCACTTGGCACGAAGTTAAAATTCTCGGTGAAAAACTTGAAGGTCTCCTCGAAATTTGTAGTGCAGATGCCAAAATGGCCGAGCTTGTGGACAATGGCTGGACCTAGGTATAATCTCAATCAATGGGCCTTGGAAGTCAAAAATACTGAAACATACCTTTTTCAAACCTTTGAAACGTTCCGGCATCTCGATTCTTGGTTATTGGCTATGCATTCCAATTACTGTCAATTGATATCGCCTCAATGGAGCTGTAGAGTCATTTCCCATCCTTCACATACATAGTTGAATGGTCGCGTTCCGCGATCTTCTTTATTAGCATCGTATGAGGTGTGACTCTGCCCATGGATGAAATGAAATGGAATTTTATTAGTAGGATCTTGCAAAGAAACGATCTTTCCACCTCCTGGGGCATCAAGGTCTCGAATTTTAGACTCAGAGCAGAGGCTAGCGGCGAGCTCCAAATCTTCGACCGAATCTACCGCAAACGCAGCTCCGGCGAATTCATCTTCATCAGCCTTTTCGGCGCAAAAGACAAATGGCTCGGTGCCATATCCCCTGTAGTAAATACGGTCTTGTCTGCGATCAACTTGAATCAACCCAAAATCCAACAAAAAGCTGTGGGCTTTGTCAAGGTCCCGATATCTGTAATAGACGTGGGCAATTCTAGTAATGCTGACTTTAGGCATGTTTAACGAGCTGTGAAGTACAGTTCAAGGATCAATAATGTTCAATTTTTTGAGACAAATCCCAGCTTCTTTTAGATAGTCTTATACATAGCCATCAAGTATACTCCCACTCACCTTCATCTACATCCCGCCCATCTTCTCAGCCTAGAGTTGTCTCCTGGTAGACAACAATAACTTCGGTCTATTCGATGGCCTCGGTCGAATTTCGGTGCGTTTCTAGGCTTTGTCTATAGAAAGCAAAAAAGACAGCTGAGCCAATCGCGTTTAGCAAATATCCGAGCCGGCCTCGGCGCGTGATGGCACAGTGGATAAAGAGGCGCTAGACATAACGAAGCTTAGCAAAGTATGGGGTCTCCACGATTCAATGCCGGCTGTGGAGAGTGATCTCAGCAAAGAGTATCGCGAATGCACGAGATGATGTTTTCCATCACACACACACACCTCTTTCTTATCCGATTTTTTGCATCCTCAAACAACTACGTGTCCTGAAAAGCTTGAGCATTGTTGCTATCATTCGAGATGGCATCAGGGAAAGATACTACAGTCGAGCCGCTTTACCCGGAAGGTCGGAGAAAACAATATCAGAGCACAGGTATCTCACCATGGGCCTGCTACCAGTGCAAAAGGTAAGGCTATATCTCTCTCCTATTAGCAGGTGGCTTCTGTGTCCTGATCGCGCCCCAATACCTACAATGTACTCCCTTGGCAATGTGTTTTCTGACTTGGGCACAGGAGAAAGGTTAAATGGTATGAGCGCCTCGTATCAACAAGGATATCAACGTCACTGACCCATGGTGTGGCATTGTGTCACCACTATAACAGTGATAAAACAACTCCATCTTGTGAAATCTGTATTCGAAACGAACAGGATTGCCGCTATCCATCGACAGCCCAAAAGCCTGGCCCAAAACTTGGTAATTACATCTTGTTTAGGCGGTACATGTATAAGAATTCTCACATTTGATAACACAGGAAGCTTCCATAAGCGCAAGGCCAGATCTTCTCGTCGTCGACACAACGACCCGAATATACCCGTTCCGCAGCTTCCCAAAAGACGTTCAGACGATGATTCGGGTAAAGGTTTAGACGCCGAAGATGTCCCTTTACACCACCTCCTAGCACATAAAGCAAAGTCAAATAGTATATCAAGCTGGATATTACATCACTTTCATGAGAAGCAGGCTTATTATGAGGAATCCGAGGAAAGTCGTAAGAGTTCCTGCTCTCCTCAGGCACACTTCATCCCAACCCCACCCAACACAATACAGAATGATAATACCACGCATGTTTGCGCCGCGCTGGGCATATGTGAAGATGAGTATCTTCAATTGTGAGTTCTAAGATTAGAGTATTGAATTACGAACCACAAGCTGACTACAGGCGCTTTACAGAATAGACTTATACTTCTCCGACCTCACTTCGGTTTCACTATTCCACCGACCAACCTTTCAACAGCGCATTAATAGCGATCTTGACCCTGAACAAGCCACTGCTTTACTTGCTTCTATATTCTCACTGTCGGCTAAGCATCTTTGTAACGACAGAGATGACACTCAAAAAGAGGTCTTGAATCCGTCCAAGTTCTACGAAATTGCGTCGAACTTGGTTCACAAGCAGTTGCGGAATTGTGGTGACAGATCACCTCCATTATTCCTTCTTCAGACTTTCATCATGACAACATACTACGAATTGGTCAGTGGTGTTCGCGGAGTCGCATGGCGGTCACTGGGAGCTGTGATTAGAATTGCATACGAACTTCGACTTCATCTCGTCGATCTGCCTCTGAAACTGTCTTCCACCAAAACTGATATGGATCCCCTAGAGGTATGGGTGGCTAAAGAAGAAAGACGGAGAGCGTGGTGGACTATTTGGGAATTTGAAGTCTTCGCGACAACCATACGCAAGTGCCCACTCGGCATGGATCCAGAACAACATGCCACGCTTCTGCCTGTTGACGACAAATTCTGGTTCAATGGTGAGAAAAAACCAAGTTGCTTCTTTGAAAAAGATCCGGTACTTCGATGGAAGGAACTCAAAAATAGCGACAATGAAAGTGGCAGAGCCTGGTTCATAGTCATCAATTCTTTCATGCGAGACGCGCACGCTCTCTCGAATGCATCCGTCCCTGTAGAATCTTCTAGCGATGAGGATACTGGATCTTACGGAGGTAATCGTTTAACATCAAACCAGAGAAATGGCCAAGATTTTGAGAGGGCATCGAAACTCGCTGTGTTGGACAACTGCGTCTCTTGCTTTACGCTGTCATTACCTCAAGAGCTTCGTTATCGTTCAGAGCATTTATTTTCCTCCCCATCAAGTCAGGATCAAGTATATGCGCGACGAAGAGACAGCGAAAAGCAGACGATTCATGCAATGATTCAACTCGCCAAGATAATGATACTTCACAAAGATTGCTTCCGTAACGACTACCGAGCTGCTGAGAGAGAGGACGACACAAACATGTTCAGCAACAGAGCATCTTCGCCATGGCCAGGCGACTCCAACTCACATCCAAATTCCGTATGGTCAAGGTACCTTGATGCCGCAGATAATGTGGTTAGTATCGTCCGGAACGCATCGATCGACCACATTCGCTATGGTGACCCTCTTTTAGTAAACACTTTCTGGATAATAGCTGCGATACAGCTTGTACAGAGAACATTTGCGAAAACAAAGTCTGAGAAAGTCATGGCGCAGTCCAGCTTTGATTTGCTGCGCCTAACCTTGATACAACACGAGCAATATTGGAATACCTCACCTGTACTTTTACAGAACTTGGATAAGCTGCAAAGTACTCTAAGTAGTATAAGGGCTCATGTTGTCTCAAGGTCCTCTGCCATGAATCAGCCTAGTGCAGCTCCCCGCTCACCAGAAGAAGAGCTCACTCCTCATATCGTAAGTATAACCCGCCTCATCATGGACGCAGCAGTACTAACAGGCGCTTAGCATGGTGATACCAGTTTGAAGAACAATGGCTCCTCAGTCTGTAAAGATCTGGAAGAAAAAGAGCAGAGCAATGCAACGGACTGTGTGCAACAGATGGACATGACAGCTTGTGAAGGCACTTTCTCACTTGATAGCGGCGATTATGTTTGTGATGCAAGCCTCGATGGCTCCAATCTGGACTTCACCTTGGACTTGCCAATTGATACCATTTTTTCCGAGATATGGCAAAATTCACAGCAGAATGATCTATGTACCGTTGATGACATTCTGGGGCCTTATATATATCCGGACAACTTGCTATAGGTATCAAACACTTTGACAAGAAAGAGAAAAAAAAGACCATATGCTGAGAATTGATGAAATCCCCGTTATCTCCTCTGCTTCCTGAATATTTTCTGATTGGATCACGATTGTGAGAGTCCGTACGTGTATTTGGCCGATCGACTGATCGGTGGGTTTCGGTCGATTCTTCGGGCTAACCAATGAGTGATGTGTCTCGGGCGAAATTTCGGGCCACGTCAGATAAGAGATCTCTCATTGTATGACAATCATAACACTTTAGGGTTCGTACCTATCAATTGTTCTATATAATCATCAGGCCATCTATTTTCTTAAGACTCATAGATAAGATGCTTCCAGTTCCCACCACACATTTCTTTATCGACCATGGCACGCAACTGGACACACCTGATACGCTTCATAGCAGATGAAGATAATCAGATTCATCTGGGTCAAATTGATCCATCCGTCAATGCAGACGTCGGATTGGACACCTACAACGGAAAGCGTGTTCAAGCCCGTCTAATACTTGGATCGGCCTTTGACGGAACTGTAACAGACAAAATCATGACGGTAAAGCAGGTGCGCTTATTACGATCCTCCATTACAGTAGGACAGTCAAATAATTCTTTATAGCTTCTAGCGCCGTTAGATTACCACGATGTTCCTTTAGTTCGCTGTCTTGGACTCAATTACTACGACCATGCCATCGAGGCAAAAATGCCCATCCCCAAGGAACCAGTGCTTTTCATCAAGCCTAGAACTGCGATTAGTTCACCGCATCCGACCACCATTAATGTCGTTACAATAGGACAAGATGATTCCAGCGATTACGAAGCCGAGCTTGCATTTATAATTGCAAAGGACGGAAGGGATATACCAGAAGAGAAGGCTGGAGAATACGTTCTTGGATATACATGCAGTAACGACGTATCTGTCAGGAGTCAGCAGTTTAAGAATAGCCAGTGGTGCTTCTCTAAAGGATTTGACGGATCCGCCCCTATTGGACCCGTTCTAGTCAGTCCAGACGCCATTGGTGACGCAGGCAACCTGGCAATTCAGGCGATATACAACGGAGATACAGTGCAGGATTCCAATACCAGGTTTGCTCCTGAAGCTCTAGACTCATCTGCCCATCTTAACTTACATACTATTATAGGGAACTTATCTTCAACGTTAACAAGATAATATCCTTTTTATCGCAAGGTACAACACTCGAGCGAGGGACAGTTGTCATGACTGGCACTGGTCCAGGGATAGGATCTCTGAGGAATCCGAAAATATTTCTGCGAGATGGAGATGACATAAGAGTATATATCGAAAGAATTGGGACGCTTATCAATAGGACATACTATGAATAGAACATAAAACATATCTATATAACCATATCACTCCAATAAATATAATACAGATACATCAAGCTGGTACTGTAAGGTATTATACAGCTCGCATGTAGCTCATCAGGCGCTGACTTCAACATCCCCTTCCCAGTGAATCTTTCTTTCCAAGAAAATGTCTGACCTGGCAGAAGGTATCTCGTCGAACAGTGATGCTTTAACGAAATATTTGCCAGGCAGCTTTTCAGGTTGGCTAAAAAGAGGACTATCAAACAGCATTCCAGTCAGCTTTGTTTAACCTATTAACAGTGTTATGATCATGAAAGAAGCCTAACAGACCTTCCACATGTTTGACAAAATGTGCGCTAATTGACGAAGAACATGAGTTAATATTAGCCATAGTGGTATTGATACTCATAGAACACACCGTTACTGAAGCTTTGGATGCAGTATTGGAATCGAGGTATTGCTTTGCGGAACTCTTAGGATCACTAACTGTGAAGTCCTTTTCCTCTAGAAGATAGTTGATCGAGAACGCTATTTCCTAGTTAGACAAGTGGGATGAAGTTTGAGGTAAGACTTAACGGACGTCCACCTGAGCGACGACAATTTGAGCTACCAGACTCATCGTATCAGCATACAACGTGGAAGTTACTATCAATTGATGGCGTACCAATGACACGCCAAGGTTGCGGAAGGAGCTGCGTTAAGCGTGACGGTAATAGAGCCACAATTGCAAGTACCGCTGTAAGACGACATGGCTAAGATCGCGTTAACCACACTGAATATCGGTTGAATCAGAAAAGGTGAATTAAAATGACAATGGATTAATATTAAACAGACAAGAATATATAATTCACTCAAACATTTAGTGTTGAATTTCAGCAATTACGCCTCCTTATTATGTTCCATCCTGCCGAATATCAAGGATACGAGCTCCGTATTTACCGAGGTTTCGGTACATGAGACCGTAGGATTCTGACGACGCGGTTCAATTATCGGGGATAATTTGAGCGTTCAACTGGTCTGGTGATTGATCATTATGGCCATCAATACGACTCTCAATGCGACCACAGTATGGTATATCCATCCACTATTTTTCTCTTTCAGCCGAAACTATATCGGAGATAGGACCTAGCGACTCATATCGCAGGCTCTTACAAATCCCGCCACACCCTATTTTCTGAATCACATCTAGTGTATGGAAAATACTATTTCTTTTGTATCAACGCCATATAGTGGTGAGGAAGCTATTCACTACATGGGTTGATACAAACAAGCTGATTATCTGACGTCTTCCTAAACAGTTTACTAGCACCCACAACCTCCAGACTACCATCTTTCAACTCAATAGCTTATGCTCTGGCTGAAGTAAAAAGGAATGTGGTAGAAGTTCCCGTTTAGCTAGTTATACCGAGGTATTTTCCCCCAGTTAGCTAATCACGCCGAGTCATTTGTATAGGGTTGTAGTTTGCAGGTTCCCACGATCGGGGCAATTAAATCATCTTATTGTCTATACGTGCAAGTTTCAACCAATCCCTAAAAAATCAACGCCCCTCTCTCTGACTGAAAACTGAACTGGAAGCTCGTGGTACCTGTAACGATGCCCATTGTGTTGCGAATTTTAGGATGATGATATGTCTCCAGACTCTGTATGTCTTCTCGACTACAAACCTTCAGCTGTTCCAAGATTTCGGCCACGGCGGCATAAAGTATATCCAAGTTTCCATCTTCAATCTTGACTGCAATACCAATTGCTCCCACAGCCCCAAGGCTTTCGGTGCGCTCGGACTCACGCAGTCCGATCCCATAGCAGCCATCGGCTCCGACTTTTCCGATGATAGCGCCATTAAAAGCACGCATAAGGAGCGTATCAAATCGACCCTCGCCACCAACCATCTCTGGGTTTCGGGACATAGCGTTGAATATCCGTCCCATATTTTGTACTCTTTTGGCGGTTTGATCGCCGCTTGCTAATGCATCTGATGCTTGAGCAAATGAAGCATAAATCTTAGCAAGGTAGAAGAGGGGTAGCGCAGGAGCTGGCATATTGCAACCATCAAGCCCCCACCGAACATCTTGTTCTTCCAGACCTGCCAATTCTTCCACCACCTGCCTAACTCTAGTCTGAATCGGATGCGTGAGAAGGTGATAGTCGTCTGAGGTGGCGGCAATAGCTTTAGCACCGGCTAGCATACCCGCGTGTTTTCCGGAGCAGTTATTATAAACTCCGGTTGGCTCGAAACCACGCTTTATCCATTCTCGGGCGATAGCTAAGTTGATTGAAGGATGACCACCACAGCGCAACTGATCCTCAACGTGCTGTGATTTCGCAAGCATTTGCTGAGCCCTTGCAACATGCCGTTCTTCGCTGCTGTGTGAGGCACACATAAGTGCTAGATCAACATCATCAAAGCCAAACTGTTCAAGGGCACCAGTTTCCACAACCGCCAGCGCTTGAGCAGGCTTGGCTGCAGAGCGAAGCAATGTTATACGAGAGGGATCGCCAAGGGAAAGCAGAAGTTGCCCAGTAGAGTCCACGACGACAGCATGGACCAAGTGCTTGTTTTCGACAATGCCGTTTCTGTCGATGACGACATAACTATTATTGTTAGAAGAAGGTATCGTCATTTTTTTGTTTTGATGCCAACGCAAGAGACATTAACGTGCTGTTAATGTCTTGCGGCAGGTGAGTCAATGCAATGTCAAAGAGCAGTCGAAAGAGAAATTTGAGAGGCTAAATTGATGCAGCTGTTATCTCCAACAAAAAGGCCCACATCTGTGGAGGGCGCAACAGTTGGAGCCAATAGTGCATTAACGAAGTCGCAGAACCACAAAGTTTCTCAATGAAGCCCTTGAGTATAAACCCCCACTATTCTTCTTCGATATTTGAGTTTCTACTCCATTTAAAGATTGTGATTCCACTTTATTCAGCTACAACTCATGTAGTACAAGAAATGCTAACAACCTCATGCCTTGTGGTCCGGCTTAATGACCAGTCGAGTTCCGTGATTTTCTCCATGCTTCAGAACCCTCCACGCCTCTCTTGTTTTGTCAAGCCCCCCAAAGATAGTGAGAGGGAGCGATGTGAGTTCCTTCTTTGCCAAGGCATTCTCCATAAAGTTCCACCAGAACCACTCTGTAAACTCACTATTCTTTTCGTCCAAGTAGTCATCAATATACTGGGCAAAATGTCCCGTAACGTTTGCAGGCAGTTCAACTCCTGCCCGAACACCCATCGTAGATAAAAATGAGCCGCCTCCCAGAGCTGCCAGTATCGCTCCGATTTTGACTTGGTCCGCCGCATCATCGGCAGCAGCAAAAACAGCCTTGAATGGGCCCAGTGCAGACGCTGCAGAGACGACATCCTCTGAGGTGCGGTCTACAAAATGCGAAGCACCAAATCGCTCTGCAAGCTGCTTGTGGCGACCAGAAGCGACACCGACAACCTCATACCCAGCTAACCTAGCCAGTTGAGTTGCAAAAACTCCTAATGATGATGATACTCCCCAAATGAGAATCCTTTCGCCAGTAGCAGGTGCACTAGGTATCTGTGGCCTGTTCAAGCCAAGATGAAGGACTAGAGCACTCATCGCCGTATAGGTTGTAGCGATGTTGGCGGCTTCGTCAAATGATACATCACTTATCTATATATCATGGCAATTAGAGACATGTTTATCGCACCACTGTTTAAAAGAAGAGTTACCTTTGAAGCTAATTTTTGAGGAACAAGACAGTATCTCTGATAAGCGCCAAAACGAGAGTCATTTCGAAGAACACCAGAAGTATTGAACAAAATGCGGTCTTCTGGTTTGAAACGAGTAACGCCAGGGCCAGTCTTTTCAACAATTCCAGACGCGCAAACTATTGGTCTTGTTAGGAAATGATGACAATAATGAGGGTTCAGATGGAAACCTACGGCCAATAACAGTTGGATATTTAAGCTTAATAGGAATGAGGCCCTCTTGCATTTTCCATTCTCCAGGCTGAACTGCTATAGCTTTAACCTTTGCGTCTCAATTAGTATACCTCTGGGGGACTATTTTGGAGAACGATGTTGAGATCAAACGAACCTGTATCAACATCTCACCTTCTCCAGGCTCGGGTATATCTGCCAATCCAATCTTTGGCTCCTCGGCAACTCCAGTTAGCCATAGTGCTTCATTCGCCATTGTGTGTATCGTAATTTTTTTTCTTGCAAGAAGATTCGAAGTGTTAGGAGTGAATGAAGCTTCTTAAGACAATGAATTATATTGAATGCATAATGAAGCTCGACTATTATATCTTAAATAATTCATCTTGAGATATAAACATGTCTATACGTTCCAATCCGATTAATCCCATTTGTCATTCCTTACTCAAGTCTATCCGACCCTGGAGTTTCACAGCTGACTTTTGAGAAGAAGTGATAAATCGCCTTGTTTAGCTGCGCGTTGATATGCCTAATTCCGACCGTAGCGTAATTATCGGATTTGTAATCGGCGCTGGTAGCACCATACAAATGCAGCCTCACGAAATGGGAAATTTGATTGGAGCAATTATAGAAGTGTTTCCACTAAAGACTATGGAATCAATTCACTGTCCTGATCTGCTAATGATGAGAAAGCAGATTAGCTAACAAGCGCTCGCTTGATTGTCTATTGAACAGGGGTTTAAAGAGTCTGGAGACCATTGAAACAGAAAGCGGCCGCGTTTACCCAAATTAGCCATTCAGCCCTCTAGCAACCTTGAGTTACTATTCAAAGTAGTGCTTTTGATCAGTAACTAGGTAGTTATGGAAGGAGGATTGGTGAGATTACCAATGGACAGTGTATAAAGACAACATTGACCGAAGTCTCAACCCCAGCGAATAAAGGGAGGGGGGGAAACTCCGTCGGCCATTAGGACCAAATACATAATCTATGTCGTTTTCCTTTTGTCTCTTATCTCATGTGGGCTGCCACGCGTCATTTGCAAGAGCCAATGTTCGTACTATATGTCCATGTACCGTTGCTACATGCCTACTTAGTGGGCAACTGGGCAGTTCCTACAATATTCTGACTATCTCTGCCTGTTTCTGTACCAGAAAACATATAGACATCTGTCCATGTCTATTCTAGACCTGCTTTAAAATTACCACGTCGTCCGATACATTTAGAACAGTGATATCCTATTGAAGCACAACTTATAACAGCACTGAAACTTCTTATGATATCTCATGATTACTACTAGCTTCTTCCTAGAAAGCAAAGAATCACCTCATTAATTGGCATTTAGCAATGCATTCATCATTTACAAACGAAAAGTGGTTCATCATCATGTGTGATATTCCTCGTGACGCGAGACGCGCCGACTACTTTTTAAACTAGGTATTTCCCCTCCATCGCTGAAATTAAATTAAGTACAGAGCAATCATAAATATGTATGCAGGATATCAATCATTTTGTAATAAACACAGTTCTATCCACAACCTTAACCACATCCCCAGAATAACTTTTTTCATGTGCGTAGATGAGCTGCTTAAGCAGAAGCAGCGGCAGGAAGGAAATGAGGAGCGTTGAGGAAGAGACCCATTATCACACCACCGAGGGTACCGGCAACGGGGATGGTCATGATCCAGGAGAACAACAAAAGTCCGACTCGCTGGAAGTTGACGGCCTTGAAGGTGCCGTTGCAGAGACCAACACCAACGGTGGCACCAGTGATGCACATGGATGTAGAAACGGGCAGAGAGTACTGAGAGAAGACGAGAACGGTAATGGCAGCACCCATCTCCATGGAACAACCACGAGAAGGAGAGTGGTAGGTGATCTTGTTACCCATGACTATACGGCGAGTTAGTGAATCAGACTCAACCTAGGAGGCGGAGCTTAGAATGAAACTTACCCTTCATGATGTTGTAGCCGTAGGTGCAGAGACCGATGGAGATCATAGCAGACAGGACAGCCAACTGCCAGACGGGAACGGGGGCCTTGGCGGCGGCAGCGTTGCCAGTCTTCCAGGCAGAGTAGATGACGGCCCAGGGGCCAACAGAGTTACCGATATCGTTGGCACCGTGAGCGAAAGAGGCAGTGCAAGCAGTCAAAACCTGGATGAATGAATAGGTGTGCTCGACCTCGTTGGGGAACTTCTGAGCAGCGGCGTAGACACGCTTCATGCGTTCACCATCGGGAGTACCTTCAGTACCGGTCTGGGCAGCGTGGATATCGTAGTAAAGGCCATAGAGAAGACCAGCAGTGATCATAGCGGGGATACGGATAGCAAGGATCTTGATGTTCTTGAATTCGTAGATCTCACCAGGGCCCATGGGGTTGTCACGGAGAGTGCGCATAGCCCAGCCGATAGGTCCACGCTTCTTGTCTAATTACGAGTTAGTACGGCTTCTTTGTGTCTCCTTTGATCTCTAAACTTACATAATCTAGCATTGAGGCGGTTCTGGTTCTCAGCCATGAGCTCGGCGTAGGTGGGCCTGGCGGCCTCAACAGCAGAGATGTTCTTCTCGGCATCGGCGGGGGTTGTCGTGGCATCCACGTCATTCTTGAGGGCCTCGCCGTCGAGAGACTCATCAACAGAGTTGCCAGAAGAGTGCTCGTTATCCTTGTGGTGCTGGACAACAGCGTAGTCGGGAACAGCAGCGGTCTCAGCATCGGCGGGAGCAGGGCGGTTCCACAGAAGAGGTCCGAGGATGAACATCCACCACTTGATGGTGTAGTCCTTCTTCAGGATCTTGGCGCGAGCAAAAGGAACGAAGAAGATGGCGGACAGAAGCGCAACACCACCGCCAGTGCCCATGGTGACAGCGGCAATGTACCACGCAGGCTTCTTACCAAGACCCAAGTTGGGAGAACCCTTGTAGACAATGGACAGAGTGCAGATGGTGGCGGCAACCAGGAAGAAGAAGGGAGAGGAGTAGACGGCCCAGGGTGCAGGGTTCTTCCTGACGTGAACGACGAAGCGGATCAGAAGGAAGATGGCGGCAGCGAAACCACCAGAAATGGCCGGGGCCATACCCAGGCCAGCGAAGATGGCACCAAGACCCTTGCCATCATTCCATCCCCATTGAACCTTGGAAGCACCAACAGTAGCAACACCGACACCAGCGACAGCAGAGATGAGAGAGTAGGTGGAAGAAACGTGAGCGGAGTGACGAGTGCACCACATGACCCAAGAGGAGGCGGCGGCGAGGGCGCAGGTGAAGGCGAGCATCTGGACACCGGCGTTGCCCTGGAAGGCAGAGTTGGGGATGATGCCGTTCTTGATGGTATCGGCCGTTCGGGCACCGACAGTGATGGCACCGAGCATTTCGAAGACGGTGCCGAAGATCATGGCCTGTCGGTAGGAGATGGACCTAGATGAGACACTGGTGGCCCAAGAGTTGGCAACATCGTCTGTAAGAGAGAGAGCAGATGAGTTAGATATTTTGCCATTGTACAAGTTATGAAGCCCTGTAAAAGAGATTACTTACTGGCACCGTTGTTGTAGGCATCCAGCATAGCAAACAGAGTGCCAATGGCAAAGATGTAGTCATACTGATGCAGCGTCATTTTGACGGATGTGCGTTTCAGCAACCCCAAACTGTAGGAAGGGTGATCCTGCAAAGATTGGAATGGGGATGGTAAAGAGACAAGCCGGAAGAGAAGTCCAAGGGCAGTCGCACAGGACGCTTCTTAAATATTATATCCCCAGGTCTAACTCGTACGTGTACTACATTACATGTAACCTGCAACAGCACGCAGCACCAGGTCCCCTGGGTACCAGCCCAAGAGTGCATATTCTCCTCGGTCCAGGTTCCATCGTTATCCGCATGCCATGCTCCATAGCCACTATCGTATTGTGCGTCCCACGCACGACAAGAAGGAAGACAAGAGGCAAGATGGAGTAGAAACATCGTGGTCCTTTCCCCGTTGGGACACCGACGTTGTCAATGCACACTTTTGGGCAAAGAATAGATCAGCATGTGGCAACGGATATTGGCCTTAGTCCTGAAGCAACAGCTGTCTGATGGAAAGTGTTCGTGGAACCTTGCAAAGTTCCAAGCTCTAACGCAGACAGCATCAGGCACGACGTTGTTGGTGGCAGGGTAAGCCTCGCGCAGTCCGTCTCCCTATCACGTCCCCAGGAAAATACACGTGGGTTCGTCGACAGCTCTCAGCGGTAGATCGATGCGGCCCCCAGACTCTTGTTCGTCGAGATGGATCCACCGGCTGAGCAGACTTGCTGCGGCCAAGAGATTCCCGAACCGGCCATGTAGGCCGCCATCTTCTCAAAGCTGGACCGAGTGTCGCGTGAACGCCCTGAAATGCAAATAATGCGGCCGGCAAGCGGACAAACAGATGAATCTCCCCATCCATCTGGCGACGGTCGAGACTCTGTTTCTCTTGAGTCTTTGTTCATCATCCGTGTGTCCTTATCTCCGAGCTTGTTCGTCAGAGAGGAGAGGGCCAACACCACCACCACCACCGCTATCGAAAAAAAGATAGCCAGGGTCGAATCAGACAGGCTATCACAAAACCAGCTCAAGTCCCTCGATCACGACAGAGCACGTGCCTCGGCCTCGAAGGAACAAAGCCTTCGTCTGCGGCCTTGCCAAGACTGGCAACGACCCAAGTTAAACCGCAATAAGGTTGACCACTTACATTCAGTGTGGATAAAGTTAGCATTTAAGCTTGGCATCCAGTCCAGCGCTAGCTCGTTGGAGCCGTTCAGGGGTGTGTCACTTCCCACGGGGTGACAATGGTGGCCTGGTTTGCTTGCCCAGAAGCCTCTCAGCGGAAACGATTCAAGGCTTCCAACTACTAGCAGCTCGGCATAACGTCTGCTCCCATTCCATTCAATACGTCTCGGGCTGCTGATGGCCAGTCATGATCAGATTTCCTCACCACCCTGGCACACGTGCGGCGCTTCGGTGACCGGAAAGCGATCAACGGCGCAGCCAAGACTCGATTCATTGCTCCATAGCGCCACGGCCAAGGCGGCGAGGTCTAGTATTTAGAGATTTCACACCTCATTCGCCCACTGCTTCGGTGTCTCTGACCTGACTTCGGTTCATCTGCTGGCTTGGCAACACTCAGCCGCCTGCGGGAGGCAAAACATAAAAAAAAGAACTGGAGCAGAAAGAAAAAAGTGTAAAAAAAGAGGCATCCAATTCAACTAGCCGACCACTAGACGGACACGCTTCAAGGGCCAATGATCGACCCACTCCAAGCATTGCAACCATTCCTTCTCGTAAGCCCGCGTTTTGTCCATGTAAGCTTATCGCAGTCCTCCCCTCGAGCACGTGTCTCATCATGAAAGAGTCGGGGTCTTTGTGGATCTGCGCTGGTGTTAATAAAAACTTTATCTCTTCACTTTATTACCCAAATCTTCAACTCCACGCCTCACAAGCTGATTTGCCACCGTATCGCGTGGCCGAATTACGACGTCAAGATCATCGATTGACGGTCTAGTTGTTTGCCAACACAAAGCAAAGAGATGATGAACTTGTGATGCATGAATCATGATCGCCCTAGTAAGAGAACTTTCAAGTGGCTCGTATCGTTAGATTGTCGCAATCTCCCAAACCCAGCGAGATGGGAGAAGAAGGAGAAGAAATTAGAGGAAACCAATGAGAAAGAAAATAATATCCTTGACATCCCATCTCGATATCTGCCGTCTTTTATTATGCCGTGACGGGATAATAGTACTGGCGCGCGTCTAGAGATGGGTACTAGAGGTAGGTACAGACTACAGTGCCAGGTTTCGCCTGTCGACAGCTTCATCTCGAGACATGGAGCTACCCTGTACCACTCAGAATCATTTTGCAATTTAGTGAAACCACATCTGCATCTCGGATCAAGTCAAGGTAAATATTGCTTGAGTAGATGAAGTGTTCCATAGATGAACAAATTTTGTTTCTGCAGTTTCATGTTTCTGAAATTTACTCTCTAGCTCTATATACAGGGTTGCTGCTAAGTTTTAACGTATTAAACGAGTTGCTATAATAACCTCTGTGAATCTGCGGATACAGATTCCTGTTGATTAGAATCAGCCCCCCACTGTGCATACCTCTCCAATCCAAATGATATTATTGCAATAGTTTGCGAAAACTCATCCACTTTGGAGCGATCTGTCTGATCTACCAAGTTTTCCAATTCTGTATGCCGCACAGCCAAAAATCCCGACGAAGAAATACGCTTCATCCATATATGCGGATCTGGTGAGTCCCACAGCCCGTTTGCTGCGGTAAAGATGATACCACCAGGACAATCGGACCACCCTTTTTGCAGGACCCCGAATACGGAGCGGGTGATGCCAGCAGTGAGGCAGGTCCTGCGGATCGACTCGGAAAATGTCCACGATTGCCAAGCAGAGTAGACAGTTCCGTCCATGAGGAGCCCCATGTAGTCGTACTTGGTGGCACTGATAGTCAGATCGATTGACGGAGGAGCAGTGGCATCCATCGCCCCTTGCATCGTTCTAGGTCTCTTACGACTCTCCGTAGCCGGAATGTCATTGTTGTCAGTACTAGGCTTGTCTTCAGCCGTGTGACCTTGAGATATATCCAGCACGGTCCGTTCCCAGAGCTCCGTTGCCCACGACGTAAGGATATCAAGATTGCTTTCAGCCTGACCCCTTGCGCGGATATCACCGTCGAAAAGTCCTACAATGGTATATACTAGAAGAGCTTGGAGGCGAGATAGTGCCGTCATGGGGCCAAATATAAGATCCTCTAGTGGTCGTGCATCTTTAAAGTTGCTGACGAGGTGTGCGGCGCGACTTTGAAGAATACGCAGGGCCAGTTGTTTTGTTGCTGGTGTAGAGTTTGTGTATGCAGCGGTAACGGTATAGGCATCTTGCAGGCAATCTGGGAAGCCGTTGAACGTCTTCTGTTGGTTTAAGTGAATGAAAGGGCAATGACCTTTTACGGACCACTGTTTTAGCCAAGCCATAGCATGCTCTGGGAACTGTCGAAGAGCCTCTTCGTTGAAACATCCGCGAGGTCGGACGGAATCGGCATTGTCTGTAATTACCCAGGAGCTTGGCGATAGAAACCACGGGTTAGACAGATGAGGAGCCAATATAGCTTCACCTCCAGTGGTAACAAAACGGGATTCAGTCAAAAGCGAAGTGGAACTCTGGGTGAGATGGTTCCTGTTTTCGCTAGTACTATCTACGGGGAGTTCCTCATGGTAATTGCCGTTCGCCGTGGCACTTGAAGCACTGGAACCGGCAGAGTTGCCGGCGGATCCGCTCAGGTCCTGATACACCGTCGGTGGACCTTCAGAAGAGTAGACCAGTTCGACAGGAGGAACGTAGGAGATGCGAGGGGCAAAATATCGACACACAAGGCCTTTCTCGGCGCAACGGGTGCACGTTGGGATCTGGCGGGAGCATCTCCGCTTGCCCTTGGCACAGACAATGCAAGAGACTCGCCTTGCATGCCGAGGGTCCGCCCGGGATGTGTTATGCAGGTCCATCACGCACGCGTCACATGCGAGACTGTACGATATGTCTCATTAGTCCATTGACTGAAGAAAGAAGCCATAACGAATGACGGCAGAGGTCAAGTTGGTAATAGGATGAGGCTTCGGAATCCGTGGGAGGCGTTTGTCATCATCCGTAGTGGGGCCTTGCGGACAAGAAGCCCGCAAGGCAAATGTGCCCATTAGTAACAAATGCAGCAGCTATCGACAAAGGGGTCTTGTCCTAAGGCGAACAACGCCTTTTTAGCCATTATAGATGAGATAATTCGATGACTTGTTTTCGCGCCGTGATCTTTAGGGTGGTTAAGCAGGCTACATGTAAGTTGGGCGAGTGTTGTTAAGAGTTTGTCAAGTTAGGTTACAAAGTTATGTTCCCTATGTACCTAGCCATCATCATCGAAATACTATGTAAGCTGATTACTATAGGCCAGTTAATTTACATTTTTTTTTCTGCTTCTTTTTTCCTCTGTGGACATGTCATTGCTACTATAATTTCCTAATGACTCGGTATCCAGTAATGTTAGTTGACTTTTTTGAGTGACGCCTGCGGACATTTTGCCCGCCACGAGCGGCCCCGCTAGAACTGCTCGAAAGATCTAAGATACGTGTAAGCAATGCTACACAAATCTGAGGATGAAAAGAGAGGCTGTAGATTACAAATGGTATAAATAGGCAATATTATTTGCAAGTAATGTCATTGCTTCTATCGTATATAAGACATAAAAACTTGTCAATCAAGTCAACTAGAAACGGGATAATCAAGTCAACACACAACCATTAGCATCACCTGTATCAAATTGGGCACCTTGTTGTACCTCTTAAATTGAAACATTTATCGACGAGCCTATTTATCAATTGGGACAAAATATAACTGGAACAATGGGCCTACCATCTATCAAGAACATCCGCAAGGCGGCCTACCCAACTATCGACCCTCAGCGGCCGGAGAACAGCCAAGCTGGGCGAACTGTCCTTATCACCGGCGGCCATTCTGGTATTGGATATGCTATTAGCAAAGCCTTCATTTCTGCAAATGCTAAGCGCATTATAATCTTCGGCCGCAGAGCCGATGTTTTGGAATCGGCCGGTGAACAGCTCACTGCAGAGGCTAAGGAACTCGGATCACCCACCATTGTAGATACTCGCAGTGGTGACATTGCCGATCCCGCCTCGGTCAAAAAGTTGTTCTCTGGCTTGAAAGAAGATGGCATTACTCTTGATGTCTTGGTTCTTAACGCAGCAACGGGCGGAACGTCAAAAAAGATGGTCGACATGCCCTTGGACGAATTTTGGGGTGACTATCATATCAACGTCCGCTCTACCTTTGACCTGATTCAACACTTTTATCATCAAAAGTCTGGAGGTCCAAAATATGTTGTCAATCTTTCCACTCTTATCGCATATGTCTGGCACTTGTCAGGGAAGCCATCGTACGGATTGACCAAAAACGCCAGTCTGGGTATCGCCCAGCAGTTCGCCCAAGAACATGAGGCGGAAGAAATGCAAATCGTTAGCTTTCATCCAGGTGCTGTTCTCACGCCTATGAGTCGCGCAGATGGGTTCGACGAGAGCTCTCCGATCAATTGGGATAATGGTAAGTCATTTCTTCAGCATGGTCCTTTAATTCAACAAGATTGTCACGCTTCTTTGTGCCACACCGAAAAGTCAGCTGCTAACTCGTAGAGAAGAAAACTTGCCTGCTGCCCTAAGTGTCTGGGCTGCCACTCCTGCCGCTGCCTTCCTGCATGGCCGCTTCATCTGGAGTAACTGGGATGCTGACGAGCTTAGAAGTGGCGAGGCAGCGAAATTGATTGACAGCGATCCCAACTATTTGAGGATTGGTGTCAGTGGTCTCACCGAGAAGGATGCGGTTGCTACTCTAATGAAGAAGCCCTAAATAAAGTCTGACATATTCTATAACAGCTTTCGGCTGGGAAGTTGTGGGCTCTGATTAGAAGATTTATAGACAAACCTTACGCTTCATGTGTTTCCTAAGTAGCTATCTACGCGAATTCGTCTGACTAAAAATCGCTCCTGAAAATCGTGTTCCAGGTTACGGCAATGATACCAATAAGGTCTACTCTCTCGTGGGTGCGGTGAAGCTTGGAAGAAGGTCTCATGGAATAGTCCAGTTTCTTCTTTCTGTTGATTCTGGACAGCCATATGGTAGAGTATGTTGTAAATCCCTTTGACATCCGTGTAAATGTACTCACAAAATTTTGCCGAGGAGGATTTGCAATGACACCGTCCAATCCAATTGACCTACACATGAGCTTCAACACAATTACGTTGTGGAACCCGGCCTGCTTATAAATGATGCCGGAAGAGTTGATATGTCAAAGTCTGTCAGGGGTACTTCCAACTCTATCTGCCTCTGTAAAATCTTACGCGCCCTTATGAACCTTTCGATTGCTTGCTGGATAGATGAAGAGAACGAGGTGAAGACTTTGAGAAACGTAAGACCTCGGTTTTGTTTCTTTATCTTATATTAGTTCGACCAAGTAAGCCCCTAAGTCGAGTAATCCCCGCCATCGTGTTTGTAGTCGTGCTCAATTCGATCTGTGTAGTGAGTCTACCTAAAAGAGGTGAGATAGATCTATATTAGGCGACAGATGTGTATCGACACGAGTCGATTTGCACAACCAATTGATATTATCGATCATTGGAATGGCTTCAGCTGCCTGCTTAGTTGTCTGAGCATGCGTAGTAATCTTCAAGAAGGTTCCTTGACTTCATCGTTGCAAACCAAGAAGATGGGTGAATATGAGATACATATGCCATCATAGCAACACCAGAAGACGGATGAATTGTAATCACCGCTGATCACGACATGGCGAATCGGCTCTCTTTATAAACATTCCGACTAATGATGGAAGAGGCGCCCAAAAAATCTCCGAGCCGAGCATCGGTTTCTGACCCAGCAAAACTACAAGCCTGATTGGTGATCAAGGAGAAAAGTCTCCGCTTTGACCATTACTAACATGACTAAAAGAGGCTATTCCAAAGACGGTAACACGTACCCTGGCCATAAAAGCGGGGCATCTCCGATGGTGTAAGTAGCAGTACCTTCATCTTGGTGGTATCTATCCGGAGGTAACAGTAACTCTACTTTGGAGTTGGTTCTGGAATCTCCACATTTATAATCCAATCGATTATCCAGCAGAATCTGTGACGATTTTCTGGCGGCTAAAGTCTCACAATCTTGAGACTCTGGACTACCTATCGCTGACATATCCGGGGACATACTGATAAAAATTGCAGCACTAGAGAAGGGATGCAATGAATGTGTTTCGTTGTGTTGCATTATCTGACCAAAAGTATCATTTTTTGTTTTTGATGCGCCAGTTTGATGAATCCAAATCTTAGTAATTGAGTGGCATCATCATAGCCTTTGACCCCGAAAATTTACAGTATCCGCGGCGTCTCGCTTTACCCCAAGAAGTATAATGACATATCTAAGTAAGGGGCATCCAATTGCATCTCTTACCTTTGGGCTGGCCTTTACAAATGCGGCAATTGCCTAGCTAGAAATACGGTGGGATCAGTAATCGTGGTCACAGAGCATCATTGCGTTTGCAAAACTTTCTGCCTGTCGGACTTGTGACCTCATGAGAGTCTAAATGCTATGAGACATGATTAGTGAACGGTGTAAAGGAGATCGAGAAGATTTAAAATGCAACAGAATATATAAAGAGTTGACAAAGTCTCCCTCTCAGATTATTCCATCATTCAAATCAGCGGTTCGCACAATCAGCCAGCTGGTTAACACGCATACTACACCACAAAAAACAGCATCAAGATAACTCAATAATCCACCATGTCCAAAGTCATTCTCGTCTTGGGCGGAGCCGGAGCTCAAAACTCTGCCGTGGCCCGCGAACTGGTCAAGAACGAGGACTTTTCGGTCAGAATCCTGTCTCGAAATGCCAAGTCCGAGGAGAGCGTCTCTCTGGCGGCCATCCCCCGCATCACCGTGGTTGAAGGCGACACTTATGACGAAGACAACCTCGTTGCTGCATTTGAGGGAGTTCACGCCGTTTTCGTCAACACCAACGGTTTCGCGATTGGTGAGAAGGCTGAGATCTTCTGGGGCATTCGCATCTATGAGATTGCCTACTGGGCTGGCGTCAAGCACTTCATCTACAGCTCTCTGCCGTTTGTTTCTAAGAAGTCTGGGTTCAACCCTAAGTATCGTGTTCCTTTCGTCGATGGCAAGGCAAAGGTTGTCGGTAAGGAACTCATAACCATCTGACATCCCATGGAGAAGTACTAACTTTATCGCCCTTTTAGACTTCTTGAAGGCTCAGCCAACCGACAAGATGAACTGGAGTGCCATTGAAAGCGGCCCCTATCCCGAGTCCCACCTTGCTACATGGTCTCCCGCCAAGGGAGACGATGGTGTCTATGTCTTCCGCATGCCCATCGAAGCTGATGGTGCTATGGCAATGGTAGGATTGGTCGACTTCGCCTGGTTTGCTCGATATATGTTTGAGCATCCCAAGGAATTCGGAGCCGATTTGCTCAGCGTTGGCATTGACCACGTAAATGGCAAGACTATTGCCGAAGCCTTTACCGCGGTGACTGGAGAGCCTGCTCGATTCGAGCCTCTGCCGCTCTCCGCAGTGGCCGATTCGTGGCCAGATACCAAGATTGGTCTTGCTGGATCTCCAGGCTATGAAGACCCGACACTCAAGACCATGGCCGAGATGTTTGTTCCTTGGTTCACAATCTGGCAAGAGAGTGGTGGTAACAAGGGCCTTTGGACTAAGGACTATGCTCGCTTGGACAAGATTCACCCTAATCGCATCAAGACTATTGAGGAGTGGATGCGTTCAGTTGGCTATTCAACTGAGAAATATAAGACTGCTTTGAAAACGGGAATCTTTGGCCAGGCATGAGGTTGAGAAGCAGAATTAGATAGAGCATCATATAGACAAGAAGCGAAAGTAGTCATTATCTCAGCATAGGAATTTACCATCAAATTTAACATCTCTTTTGACGTGTCGTGTCAGTATCCACAATCATATTTTACTACGTATCCCGGTCAAGATGATATAGATTTATTATTGGCATTGTTTGTAATAACCTATGCTATACTAAGCTCTAAAATCAGGATACACCCCTCTTCTTTATGGCAATGCAATTTGCTGATCAACAAATGCAGTGATAGTCTCTTCCGGTGGAGTCCAGTTCACCTTGAGATACTTGTCGGTAACATCCCTATCCATAGTCATAGTTGGCTCCTCCTGAGGCGCAAACTTGATGGCCAAAGAGGGATATTTCGAGCTGATAAAGCTAGCATACTGCTTCCACGTGTAAAGAGGACCAGTAATGGGCAGCTCAGTCCCAGAAGGAACATCGGCATCAATGATTCGTGCCAGTGCAAGTGAGACGTCGCGAACATCCACCATCAGGTAAGGTGTCAACGGAGCATCCGACTGCAGAGTCATCCACATAAGGAAATTCACTCCGCTGAGCTCGCTCGAGGACTTTTGAACCAGGCTAGGCCCAAAGACCTGAGAAGGGTGAACGCTCACAACGGTAAACTTGGGGTTCTCTTTCCTGATCCAGTCGCGGTAAGCTTGGTGAGCGACGATTTTGCCTGTCTGGTACTTGAGAAGCTGGCCAGGCAAGCCTTCAGGGAAAGCCATTTTATAATCGACAGCGAACTTTTCGCCTGTATTGGCTACCAAACTGTTAGCTTATCTGGTTCATTCACGATATTATTCCCGATTAACATACCTTTGATGTGGAAAGGATTGCGCATAACACCATCCATGGGCATCAAAGACAAAAAGGACGACACAATGGCGACTTTTCGAACGCTGGGTTCCTTTTTGGCAGACTCAAGAATCGACAAAGTTCCATTGACCGCAGGATCAACAAAGTCTCTTTCCAGCTCTACTCCCTTGTCGACCATTGCTCCAGCCAGGTGGAAAACATAACTGACGCCCTTCAAGGCATCTTGATAAGCACCGGGTTGTGACATGTCCGGTACGACGGCATATTCGATCTTATCCGCAGCAGAAGGATACAGCTCCTTGATTAACTGAGACTTTTCCTGGCTCCTCACTGCGACACGGACACGGTGACCGGCTTTGAGGACGTCGCCAACAAGGTGAGTTCCGATGTAGCCAGTGGCTCCGGTAATAAAAACAAGGCCCCCAGACATTTTCAAATGCGATTAATTGTAAAAGGTTATGTGCTGTCGACGATAGAAGTGGTGGATGAGGATGTGATGTACCAAGTAGGAGTTCAATAGCAAGAATGAGCGCAGATTTTATATTCGCGAATAGCGTTTCTATCGACTCTATAGACTCTGAAAGCATACTCCTCAGTATCATCGCTTCCCGCTTACTTTTCGCACATAACGGATTGCAGTCGTCCATGAAGTGGCAAGAACATCCGGATTCTATGTCAACAGTTATACAGGAAACGTTAAGCGCTCACTCATCTGCTCAAAGATTATTATTCACAACTTCTCTTTGTCGCTCATTACAACTATATCGTAGGGTTCAATAGATAGGGCCGGATTAGTGAACGTGATGCTAGGTTCGGAGATACTAGTCTCTGGAATATCCGTCTAGAGGCAACTCTCTCCGGAAGCACCGCTTCAAGGAGATACCAAGATATAATTGGTCTAATAGAGTGCAATAGTGGATTTCTTTTTATCTGCGCTTTATTTGACTTGAGCAGCTCCTTGCAAGCAAGACTCTCCGTGGCAAGTCTCTCCGTGGTAACGAGCCGGTGTCACCTTGCACCTTGCACTTTCAGATATTTGTAAAGTAATCTTTCGCGCAGTTTATCTAGATTGCTCGATAGTTCAAGTAACCTTTGGGTGGAGTCTATCAATTTGCCCTATCATATGCCGATTCATGATTTTTGCTGCTGCGAAAGCTTCTGGGGTATTTCTTTGCGCAGCTAACTCAGTGCCCCGTGAGGCATACGACTGCCGCACTACAGTACTCGTGCACAGTATCAATAAAGGAACCTCAGTTTCATTTGATACTTTGTGAAGCATCTCAATCCGAAAGAATTATCCATTCTATAACCAATTCTATAACGCCATCTACCATGTAAAGCTCTCCTCATAATAGTCTATATTGTGATTCCCATTCTTTAATGCATCAACCACCGCCAGCCGTGAATCGTCGGCCATTTTGGCCGGTCCGCATGCCACGACGGCCAAATTACTGCCCTGGGTACCGCGCGCTGCTGACATGACGACTGAGTGAATATTTGGTCGGCCAACATGTTGCTCAACCTTGCTTGGCAAATCATTCGTGCTAAAGTCATTCACTGCAGACATGTAGAGATGCAGCGATAACATGCCTGTCTCAAGGGCGCTTTTGGCCTCTTTAGAGAGAACATCTCGCACGAATGCAGGCTCTCGGACAGCCCAGTGTAGCTCGATTGTGTTAGGCGCTTTAGTCCCGTCGCAAAGAGAGTTCAAGTATGAGAGGGCAACGACAACTCCGGATCCGCCAGCGATGAATACGACTTGTCGATACTCTTGAAGTTGTTGTGTATGGCCGTATGGTCCGTCTACTAGTACCTTAAGTGGCCTCGAGCTCGACTGTTCGTCTGCCAACATATCTCTGAGGCGCTCAGTGAAGCCATTGTATGGCCGAATGAGAAATGTCATGTATTGTTTCTTTGGTTCAGAGGCCATGCGCTCAAGTTGGATCTCTGCAGCAGTTGTCGGTGAAGCCAACAGCGGCTCTTCTTCATCCGAGTATTCCGATGCCTGTGAAAGCTCGCCCGAGGTCGACGCAACAGTAAATGGATGGCTCTCCCAGAATCGCGTGTCGTTCAAGACTGTCAAATAGAAGAAATTGCCGGGTCGGATCTTGTAGAGAGCATTATCGGTGGGTATGGTCAAACGGATGATGTTCGCGGAGTCGCTGTAGCTGGCCAGTGCAGTAGTTGACCAACGTCCAGGATTGTATATGATGATTCGTAGGAGTCTCATTACTCGATCAAAAACCCAAATGAATGCAGGGACCCAAAACAGGGCATCGTATTCTCCATTAAATACTGAAACGTGTCTGCAGTTGCGTTAGTCCTACTGAGAGTGTCAACATACAATGGGAGTAGCAGGCTTACCCGAGCATTGTGAAGAGGATAAGGATAGAGAGTCCGATATGTATGATGAGGAATGCTTCATAGAAGCGACGTCGTATCCAATAGACGGAAAGTATTAATAGTGCACACATAGCAATAGTGGCCTATCGATGAGTTAGAACATTCTTCAAGCATGGGCACTTGGCTTTCATACCATTTGACCGGCGTTCCAAAACCACATGGTAAACCACGATGCGTAATAAGTCCAGCCTCCGTCTAGGTAAACATTAGTATTGAGGGATGTATTTTATTCATATGAATGGACGTTCCATCAACTCACTCATAAAGATAAGAACAGTGTAAAGAATGGAATGAACAACGGCTTCAAGGGTCGAGACTCGGGCACACCATCGGTGGAAGTTGTTGTATGTTCCAAAATCCCAGCCGGTAAGCCACATGGCAACATTGTTTCTCATTCCGAACAGCCAAATAAAAGGGAAATTAGCAAAGGACACTATTCCTGTCCGATCTGACACGTAGCGCAACACCTGTCTAGTTGGCCCGTCAAAACTGTGTAGATGATGAGTATCAACGCCTAGAAACATTAGTGAGGAGGGGATGAGCCTACTAGAGATTTTCATCAATGATTCTATAGCCATGTATGCAGAACACAATGTTCATTATAAGAAACAGTGTAATTGTGAGTGACTGGATGCGCGGTGGAATCGTGGCCCACCACACGTTTTGCGCACATCTATATCCAAATGTCGCGGGGATGATGATGTTGCGCTTGAACCACGATTCTGTTTCTGTCCAGATTCCGACAGAGTCAAAGTTGTTCTGTCTGCCACAAAGCTGGGTGATCGCAAGATGGACCTTGTACGCAACACCTACAAATACCACCGCAACCCAGAATACCATTACTCCGATACTAAGGTTGCGTTAGCCAAGCCTCGTTGCCATTAGATCGTAAGAAGAATTACCCATAGAAGTAATGATGTCTCTGTGCATATTTGACGGCATCCTAAGAGAAATTAGTATTGCATAAGAAGAGACACAAGCGCCAATAGATGAGTCTACATACCAAGGTATCGAACCAGGAAATGAACCACTCGGGCGACGGGATTACCACCTCCTGCGATGTGTTTCCAGCGTCAAACGAATCATTCTTGCCGATTCTTGTTAATCCGGCTATTTCTTCATCTGTGTAATCTGTTTTAAATGCCGGGATGGGGCTCCCGAAAGAGGCATAACAAGTAGCATTACGATGTTGCAGCGCAGAGTCGCGCGTCTCCGCTCCACAGTTTAGATCGAGGCACAGATACTCTGATGATAACGCGAGGCGGCTTTGACAAGCCTGTCGTTTGGGTGATGCTGCTGAATCGACATCGCTATATCGCACAGACTTGAGTGAATTCTCGCAGCTCTTCACGCACAGTTTAGGTGAGTCTTTGGGAGAAAGGGGTTGAGCGTTGGAGAGATGAGCAAGCAGCGATAAATACAGGGTTACTCGAGTGAAACGTCTCATCGCGCGGCTTTCGATGCAGCATATTGGTGCCAGTAGGCGATATTGTGATGGACCTCCAAACCGACCGTGATGCTGCGATATTTTAGGTCGTGAATCACGAGCCGAAAATTGGAAACATCAGCTGATTCGGTGCCTCTGCACTCCCTACGGCACACATTAATTCGCTCCGACCCATGATCAACTGATGGCTTATCTGATTGATAAGATCCACCGACAGCCGAAGTTTGCTCGACAAATCACGTCTCTGTTCCTGGTTGACAAAGCCTGGTGCTCGTATAAAGTCTAGCGTTCTTAGTAACGTATGTAAGAGCCGGATCAGCCGATGTCGGCTGTTGTTATAGAGGCCGGAGTCTCTCTGAGTTGACCGTGCTCAAGGTGCAGCTTATAGCCCTACTCCTTATTACTATATATATTTCTTTGTTTTAGTTTAAACCTGACCTTTTCATACCCCTTTTTATTTCCACATTTGAAGCATCAAGAAGCTAAACTTGTTTTCCGGCAATGCGGTGTTTGCTAAGCTACCGACTTCACTAGTAATTATTCACCACGTCGCTGAAACTAGAACGGCGTTTCAATTCCAACCGACGGAAGTTGAGCAGTTTCGCTATTGTGCTTGAAAATAATGATTCTCTTGCGAGCAAAGTCATCTATCGGATGATTGACGGTCACGAAAAGGAGATGGCAACGTAAATAAGCGCTTATCCGTACCGTATCCGCACCGTATCCCGGATCGCATTCTTGTGTACGGAGTAATTTGGAGAGAAATGAATTGCTATGCGTAATTGCGATATCCGATAGCGTTGAAGACGATCTTTTGTTTAGAGCACCGTCTATTTATGAAAAAGGATAGCACGCTTGGTCAGCAGTAAAAGTGCATTGCTCAGAAGGAGTTACTGCATTGTGTTAACTGATCTATGAAACAAAACGTTTCGCATAATTGCAGGTCATCTGCCACTAAAGCCTCGCTCAAATTACTTAAAATAGGACAACACAACTGCTATAAGCATAGGTATCTTCTGGGGGATGATCCCATCGTAGTTGTCATAATAGAACAGTTGCCCCAAAAAGTGTTCTTAAAAGAGAGACTGGTCTCACTACTCAGCTCATATCTCACCTTTTCAATTACGAAACTTGAACCAACTTGATATCCGCAATTTGACGGTTTCTCCGTTTCTCGAAACATAGCTAAGACGATTCTTCCAACAGGCCGAGGCTAGCACTGCTGCCGTCGGCAAGTAGCATTTCCCCACGATTGGCCCCTGTCGATTACCGGCGCAGCGAGATCAGTGCAACTGACCTACTTTCTGCATTTCAATTAGCATATGGTTTTCGAGACATCCCAAAGCCGTAAAACTGATGCCATGAATGGCATGGCGTTTCCCTCGCTCACACCCGTCGGGTCTAATAAGACAACACCCTACGGGACGGTTAATTTCCCTCCACGATGCGACACGACGAAGAGCTCGACGACTTCTCCAATATCGTCGTGTTCATGTAGTAAACTATGCTACTATGGGGATCGCTGATAGACGTTTAGGCTTCCAACCCCGCATTATCTTGGGATCGTTATGGATCACGATGGTTCACACGATGCTGGGGTAACTCAATCGCGACTATTTAAGAAGGTGGGATGGCCCATCAAGTTGTTCTAAGACTCAACGGTTGTTTCACTCTCAACGCCTCTGCATACAAAGTAGCATTGGCCGACAATGTTGCGGACGGGGCTCATCGCTCTCGCTGCTTGCGCTCAATGCGCAAGCGCGAGGAAACTATGGGCAACTGAACCGGCAGACCCAGACAACATTATCATGACAGCTTATCCTCTGGGAAATGGAAAGCTTGGAGGTTGGTGTGGAAATCGATTCACTACAAGACAAGACGACTAATGTTGATCAAATTTAGCGATGCCCCTTGGGTTGGTTGGAGAGGACATTGTGATTCTAAATGAACACAGTCTTTGGTCTGGAGGCCCTTTCGAAAGCCCTGTAAGCAATCAAATCCTTGCTTCCGCTACCGACTTTGGTTTGTTTAACCTGATTGACTTTGCTACAGGACTACACTGGTGCCAACCCACCGGCTCCAGTCTACACTGCCCTGCCGGGTATTAGACAGACAATTTGGGACACTCAAATCAACAACGGTTTGTTGCGCTGGACTTAATTGCGGATGTTGCGACTCGCTAATGCGTTCCTTTCTCAACAGATATTAGTGCGTTATATGGAGATCCAAACAACTACCATTATGGCAACTATGAGACTCTGGGAAATCTCACAGTCAAGATTGCGGGAGTCAGCAAATACAGCTCTTACAATCGCGCGCTGGATCTTGAGACTGGTATTCATACAACCGCCTTTACATCGAATGGTGCCAAGTTTACCATGTACGTATATCTCGAAACGGCGCTCCTAAAGCACCGTTAGCTTTTTTTTTGAAGAAGCAATCGTTTCGAAACTGACAAAGCATGTAGAACTACTTTCTGCACCTTTCCCGACCAGGTCTGCGCTTACAACGTCCAGTCAAACAAGCCACTGCCAGATGTGACCATTGGATTACAGGACAACCAACGAAGCAACCCATCGTCCAACTCTTCATGCGACGCCAATGGAGTTCGTTTGAGAGGACAGACTGCACAGGATATTGGCATGATCTTTGACGCTCGTGCCCAAGTTCTTAATCGGCCCAGGGCAGCAACGTGTACATCGGCCCACGAACTCCTTGTTCCTTCAGATCGCAGAACTACCTCTGTAACGGTGGTATACGCAGCCGGAACAAACTATGACCAAAAGAAGGGAACCAGGGCCAGCAACTACTCCTTCAAGGGCGTCGATCCTGCAGCAGCTGTCGTCTCCACCATCAAGGCCGTCGAGAAGAAAAGCTTCACCAGCATGTACAACGCCCATGTCAAGGATCACAATGCGCTTTTCAGCCAATTCACATTGAGTCTGCCAGATTCTGAGCACTCAGCTTCCGTGCCTACAGCGACACTGATGGAGAACTACGACTATAACGTTGGTAACCCATTCGTGGAGAACCTCCTCTTCGATTACGGCAGATACCTTTTCATCGGTTCATGCAGAGATGGATCTTTGCCACCCAATTTGCAGGGCATGTGGACAGAGAACCAATTCCCGGCTTGGAGTTCGGATTATCATGTTGATGTCAACGTTCAGATGTAAGTTGACCTCGTCCGTACGCCGACTTTAACTGATCATGATGCCATAGGAATCACTGGCACACTGAACAAACCGGTCTCGGTGATATCCAGGGGCCTTTGTGGGATTTTATAATCGACACGTGGGTGCCGCGTGGAACAGAGACAGCAGAATTGTTATATGACGCTCCTGGATTTGTGGGATTCAGCAATCTCAACACATTCGGGTTTACGGGGTAAGGCTCCAACTAAATCTAATTCTGACCATACTTATTGATGAACTTGCTAACCGCTTTGAAGACAAATGAACTCTGCTGTGTGGTCCAACTACCCAGCATCCGCCGCCTGGCTTAGTGAGTGCACCCAACTGATTTTTATTTACCACATTCTTACCATTTGACAGTGCAAAATGTCTGGAACCGATATGACTACGGTCGCGACACGCACTGGTGGAAGACTGTTGGGTATCCGCTCATGAAGTCGGTTGCCGAGTACTGGATCCATGAGATGGTGCCTGATCTCTATTCGAACGATGGAACTCTTGTTGCCGCTCCTTGCAACTCGCCTGAGCATGGTTGGACGGTAAGCATAATGTTTACCTAGGCAGTCCATTCCATTTTACTGACTTGATTAGACCTTTGGCTGCACACACTACCAGCAGCTTGTTTGGGAAATCTTTGACCATATCATCGACAGTTGGGAAGACTCCGGCGATAAAAACACCACCTTCCTCGAGACCGTAAAGGAGACACAGTCAAAGCTCTCTCCGGGTATTATTATTGGCTGGTTCGGCCAAATCCAAGGTACGCATATCACTAATATCGCATTGCCTTTAAGAATGCCATCACTAAGACCAAGCAGAATGGAAGATCGGTTGGGATCAGCCCGACGATGAGCACCGTCACCTTTCTCATCTCGTGGGCTGGTATCCTGGCTACAGCATCGGCACGCACATGTGGAACAAGACTATCACCGATGCCGTCAATGTTAGTCTGACAGCGAGAGGAAACGGCACCGCTGATTCGAACACTGGTTGGGAGAAGGTCTGGCGAGTCGCATGCTGGGCCCAGCTCAATAATACCGACATTGCGTAAGTTTCCACCTCTTTAATCTTTTCTGTTCCACTTCCGATTCCACATTCTTACTTATACTTGGCCGCAGATACACCTACCTGAAGTATGCCATCGATATGAACTACGCAAACAACGGCTTTTCCGTATACACCTCTGGCAACAGTTGGCCATACGAGCTAGCTGCGCCGTTCCAGATCGACGCCAACTTCGGATACAGCGCCGCCGTGTTGGCCATGCTGATCACTGATCTGCCAGTTCCATCTGCATCCAATGCCATCCACACGGTTATCTTGGGTCCAGCTATTCCATCAGAATGGAAGGGCGGTTCTGTTCAAGGCATGCGCATTAGAGGGGGCGGATCTGTGGACTTTTCGTGGGATAATAACGGCTTGGTGAACAAGGTGACGCTGCATAACCACAAGGCGCCGATTAAGATTGTCGATGTGAATAGCAAGGTTTTGCTTCACAAGTAGAGGAGGAAAGATGATCTTTTTGTATTAGTTATGTAAGCTCAGTAGAAATGCTGCGAATGATGTGATTCCTTGAAAGGTTGCCTCTTCACGTTTTGGGTGAGATTGAAGCATGTCAGTATCGTCAACTCCGACAACTAGGCCTATTCACTGCGATGGTGATCACCGGTTGATTGACGGATTCTTGGGTCCAGTGAATCTCTGAACAACTCAATGAAAACATGCAGATGACTTGTGAAAAATGATCAGCTACCTACCCCGCCTTCATACAAGGATGAGCAAACTACCATGATCTTAGGTATGTATCACACGCTAATCTGACGCGTAAGGTATAATAGCTTGGGTAAGATGCTTTTTTTAGTTGACTATCTACCTGGGTAGATATCGCTGGTTCAATATATTCATCAGCCTCTGTCATAATGTGTATGCTTTTGGCTGAAGCATCTACACCAAGAATAGATAAAGGGGCAGCTTGGCAGGAGCTCAACCCATTGCTCCTCTGTATGATCTACGCGGGCTACGTAATGTTGTGAGCATCCATATTACTTGGCTTGACCGTAGCGGGGATGCCGCGATGTGGCTTATGTGCCATAGGTGCCACGAAATTAGCTGAATACTGAACAGTCTGTTCTCGCGGGTATGACGGTGGGGTTTTTGGCTGCTTCTAGCAAACAAGCCAACAGTTCATTCAATTCCCAGGCTATCACATTTCTCAATCTAGTTATTATACCCGTCTAGAGCTATAGATGTTCAAGATACACAAAAGAAAGAGTCTCTAGACTGGTTAATTCACTCGTCGTGGCGAAATTTGGCAGCGGGTGGAGCAGCTGGCTATAAGACAGGCTGTCAATTACTTGTTTCCCCTGCTATTTTACCCCCTAAGCTAAGCGTGAATCAGTCCTTTCAGCACCGGCACCCAGAGCCGAGAAAGCTAAGATGGACAGCCAATGAAGCATCTCGATTCTGACGGATTCCTTGCAGCCCTACCCACTGTACACATGTCCCGCGGTCAAAGCTCTTGACACCTCTGGGACAGGAGCTTCATCTTTCTTTGCGTTCTTTGCGTCTGTATCTGCTTCTTGTGTGACTGGTTTGCCCGTCGGCTAGTTTTCCTGGAGTGAAATATCGCATTTCACTGTTCACAGGCCTCCGTTCTCTTTCAACCACTCGGAGAACAGCCTTCGGTTCTATCGAAACAAAAAATTCCCGGAGCTTCGGCCCCTCCTAATATCGCGTCCGCGGACAGATAGTCGGACAGTTTGGCCTCCAATAGCAGGCACGCCAGACCTATCGCCGAGAGTGCTCCGAGGCCCCTCCATCTCAAGCAAGCAGAGGGGAAAACTGGTCATTTGTATATGCCGGCACCACTCTGTCGCGATGTCTCGTCATTTGGAAGTACCGCCGGTTAAAGATCCGGAGCTTCGCCGGTCACCGTCACCACCTCCATCACGCGCTCATGTAACATACAACGACAAATACGTTGTCGTTTATGACTTTAGTGATACAGGTATTCCTTGCTATGATCATCGTCATCTACAAACGAGCTGCATCTAAAAATCAGGTTAGACTACGAGACAGCCACAGATGAGTTCACTGCCCTGCTCAAAAACTTGGAGGCTACTGGCCTCCATGTTGAAGTAAGACCGGGATATGAGCAAACAATCCTGCTCTTTGTAAAGGCGCCAAGCGCGCTTCTCGGAAACAGAGTTTACAAATTGAGGTATGTACTTTCGCACAAATTTTCTTTTTTCCTCTCTCTTTATACAAAGCTTTGCTTTGTCAAAAGAATGAAGCTAATATGGTGTGATGCAGAGTGAGGGATTGGCTTTATGGCGTCACTCAAACGCGGCCACCGGGCAATAAGTATACCATCGTGCGAGCATGGTACGAGGCTGAAGATATTTTGTCCATGGACCATTTGGTCAACTGGCCACAATCCATGGGAGGAGCGGGCATTACTCCAGGCATCGGTCAATGGAAGAATGTCAAGGCTATTTACCCTATGCACAATGATAAAGTCAACCAGGCTCTCCTACGGGGTCTCAGTAAGAAGCTGCTCCTTAGTATCGAAGACCTAGACAAGATTCGAGACCTCTTCGGTTCAAAAGTATGTGAATCTCACAGCAGCCATACAGCTATTTCTAGAAATATTTGCTAATTATATGCTTTCACGTCATAGGTATCATTTTACTTTGCATTTGGTCAATCATATTCGGCTTTTCTCATCTTCCCAGCCATTACCGGCCTCTTCACCTGGCTATGGCTTCCCAAATACTCCATCGTCTACACAATCCTAACCGTTGTATGGTGTACCGTCTTTCTAGAATATTGGAAAGTCCGAGAAGTCGACCTGAGTGTTCGCTGGCAGGTGAGGGGAGTAAACAAAACGAAGACAAACCGACCGGAATACAAGTATGAGAAAGTCATTGTGGACCAATACGGCCGAACTATTCACTACAGTCCCAAGTGGAAGCAGATTTCACGGCAGCTTCTTCAGGTGCCTTTCATGGCCATCGCTACTGTAGCGCTCGGCATTCTGATTAGCGCAGTATTTGCTGTCGAGATTCTGATATCCGATTCATATGATGGTCCGAACAACTTCTACCTTGTGAGTCGCGTTCCCGGCTAGATATATGGTGGAGAGCAAATTAAGAAGCACCTGACTGATGCCAGACCATAGGATTATTTGCCCACGGTTTTACTGGCTGTTCTGATTCCCTACATCAGTTCATACCTCGAAACAGTGGCCAAGTGGTTAACAAACTTTGAGAACCACCGAACAGCAGACAATCACGAAATGTCACTCACGCAAAAGATTTTCGTTCTCAGCATCATCACAAACTATCTGCCCATCCTTCTCACTGCATTTGTCTATGTGCCCTTTGGCGACCAAATATTCCCTTGGCTTGAGGGTCACATTGTTCGGTTCGCGCCCAGTATCGGCCACCATCTCACCGAAATACCTTTCCGACTGGATTCTGACCGTCTGCGCCACGAGGTTATTACGTTGACTGTTACCGGACAACTGTCGAGCTTTTTCGAGGAAAACATCTTGCCTTTGATCAAGCACAAGATGAGCGGCTGGTATCGAGAATACCGCCGCGCTTATACAAAGGATACGATTCTCATCTCCATGGTCACCGACGACCAGGATGAGGCCGAATTCTTAGAAAAGCGCCGCAACGAGGCCACATTAGAGCACTATAATGTCCAGGATGACATTGCGGAGCTGGTTCTTCAGTTTGGATATCTGGCCTTGTTTTCGTCAGCCTGGCCACTCATCCCACTGGGCTTCCTCATCAATAATTGGGTCGAGCTTCGGTCCGATTTTGCAAAGATTAGCATTGAGCACCAGAGACCTGCACCAGTCCGAGCAGATGGCATTGGGCCTTGGATCGTGTCTCTGGAAATTCTCGTGTGGCTAGGAAGCATCACCTCCGCATCGATTGTTCATCTATTCAGCACTGATGGAGTTTTGAGCGGGGGCTGGTCGACTCTGCCTTTGACTATCTTCATCAGCGAGCATATTCTCCTGGCTTTAACGGCAGTGGCTCGCGTCATTTTCCAGCGATTTGGCTCCAAGGAGCTACGCAGGGAGAGAAGCGAACAGTACGCAAGAAGGCTGTCTATCTTGGAAGAAATTGAGGAGCATAAGCGTGACGGAGAAAACATTGGTCCTAGAGAGCGAGAGCGCAGGAAATCGCTGCTGATTGCGGGCAACGAGAGCTTCTGGACAAAGCAGTTGGAAGACGGGGCGAGCGCGGCAGCTGGGATGAAGTTGATTACGCTGGCGAGAAAATGGACAGAGTCGAATGGAGAACTCAAGAAAAAACAGTAGACTTGACTACTACTAATGGCTAGGAAGTTGGTATGCAGACTTGAGGGCGATATGTTTCGAATCGTCGAGGAAGAGATCGATATCTTATGGGGAGCAATCGTAACATTGTGCTGCATTTTTGGATCATCACATAGGACAGATATGAATCATCACGCAATAGCAATGCGAGGCACACATAAAAGTAGTCTACTTATAATATTTCGCTAGTTATTACATGGGCAACTTGAGGAGGTTTGATGCATCCAAAGGCTCTTCCACCAATATGCATTATTTTACACAATTACCTACCCGACGATATAACCACCTCAGTAAAAGCTGCATTGCACTGGTAGGTGCCTAAGTGCATACCAGAGCCAATGGGTATGTACCTAGCTAGCCTACCAAAATACTGAGTAATGTGCAGGTATAGGGAGGTCTGTCTTTGCGGCGGGAAATATTATCCAGCATCCCAAATTCAGTATCCAACACCCTAGCGACTGCGTAAAATTTAAGTATTAGAAAAAGATGCAAAAATAATATAAATAGAAGCCACCTTTATACTACCATTACTACTTTCT